>NW_022475271.1:89703-315827 GCF_009193585.1 Aspergillus caelatus
CCATGGAGCATACCCAGATTGTGCAGATACTGTTGGATAAAGGAGCCGATATCAATACTCTGGGCGGAAAGTATGGAAATGCCCTGCAGGCTGCTACTATCAGAGGCTATAGCCAGATTGTACAGATACTGTTGGATAAAGGAGCCGATGTCAACGCGCAGGGTGGAGAATATGGAAATGCCCTGCAGGCTGCTGCCTATAGAGGAAATAGCCAGATTGTACAGATACTGTTGGATAAGGGAGCCGATGTCAACGCGCAGGGTGGATTTTATGGAAATGCCCTAAAGGCTGCTTACTCCAGAGGCTGTGGCCAGATTGTTCAGATGCTTTTGAACTATCAATTGCACATTGATGAACCGCCATTGAAGAGACTCAAAAGTTTCTTGGGACGCTTAATGTACAAGATCTTAGAATGACATCGAATTTTGCTTGCTATTGCTCACTATCTTCAGAACTCAGATACATTTTCACCCTTCCTGGTCTGCTTTAATAATATCTCATCATTATCCGTGAATGGTTCTATTGTGCTTTACAAAGAATTTTACAATCATTCCATTGTCCATGTAAAAGATTAATATGGATTGGTTCGAGGGGCGGCTTAGTCCACCGACTCCACCTGATTGAAACCAGAGACAAGTGTGTAGGGGTCAGCCAATTTTGAAAAGATCTGTACTTTGTACCGGTAATCTTGGCCTTTGATGAACGAGGTAGGTCTATATACAACGGAACTGCCGCCCTTCTTCACTCTATACATAGTAGATTAACTAATGGTTTATTTTATGATATCACCTGTAATTATGTCAGATCCTTAGTTTTAAATTCTATCATTAATTTAACAGTAGGTTGTGTTGCAGGTTGCTAGTTCTGTGATTAGAGATGAGAATATCCCGGCGCGGAGAGCGTGGTGGAGGGATTGATAGCCTGGTTGTGTGCGGTGGAGGGCAGCGTCAGCTGGTTGATCAGGAGGTGATTGTGGACTAATTTTATATCTATTGATTGCGAGGAGCAGGAGGGGAGGTAGAAAATGTTGGGTCGAAGCTGGTTGACAACTGTATTTTGGTCTTGTTATAAGAGCGGGATATTCTGGGTCAGACTCATTTACGCGGTTTTAACTGCCAGGGTAACAGTTGGATGAGACAGGCTTTAGCTCAGTCGTGACTATATTGCCTGTCATGTCGCAATCTACATGTCCTTATCTTCCTGGACCTTGGTCTAGCTGCTGTAGTGCGTGCGCTAAGCCCACTAACTGGCACTCCCTCTTGATAAGGCAGTAAAGGAATGAGATAGAGACTTTCAATCACGGAGGTGAATGTGATAATTAGGGCGAAAGGAAAATATCCTTTGCTTACTTTCGTCTCCTTGGTCTATTGCTTGGAGACTGGCTTTCCCAGGTGCAGTAATATAAGTGACATCTGCGATATATGCGGTCTTCCTTAGCCCAGGGTTTAAATAATTATACTCATCCACACCTCTACCTATCCATAATATACATAACCCACTATACCACACCATCTAAATCTCAATAACAGGCCCCTTGTAAACCCCCCTCGCCCTCACCAAATAATACCCCAAACTAAGCAGCACCGTACCACCAGTCCCAACCACACTATAATTCATCGACTCGGAATTAACATCATTAATCGGGGGCCAAAAGCTAAAGAACGTAGCAATAAACATATAAATCAACGAGAAAATATTAATCCCGATCCCCCATATACCGGGAAGGTGAAATGGTCCCCAGACGAGCTTGGCGCCTGCCGTATTAACCATTGTTTGTTCGGAGTTTCTCTTAGCTTGGCTGATTTCTCCTGTGCAGCGTCTGTACAGGAGAAGGCCTGCGGCGATCATGTAGGAGAGGTAGAGGCCTGAAGTAGACATTGAGACGAGGCTGTTAAATGCAACGTCGGAGCCGATGTTGATGAGGTTCAGGAGGCAACCGATTATGCTGGTTAGGAGGACGGTGTAGGTTGGTATTGCGGTGCGGGGAGTTACCTGTTCGTCTCTTTAGTTGGGCTGACGAGGTGAGGATGGAGGTGTGGGTAAAGGGGGTGTTACTTTGCTCCAGATGCGCCAGCCGGGTATACCTCTGTCTCGTGAGAAGGACCAGAATTGGCGCGAGGCGGATGCCAACATGCCTACTGTTGTGCAGCAGCACATGGCTTGGATCACGGATCCAGCTGCTGCGGTGCCGGCGGTTGATTCGGTGGCTTGGTAGAAGATAGAGAGGAAGGGGACTCCGGTTGGGGATTTTAGGGATGTTTCGATGTCGCCGAGGCAGAAGTAAAGGGCTATTAGCATGCTAAAGCCTAGGGTTCCGTTGATGAGGACTGTGAGCATTAGGGACCAGGGGACGGCCACTGTTGCGTTAGTCATTTCTTCGACCATCTGTCGTGATGCAAGTTAGTAATGGACCTTTCATGTTTCTTTTCTTTTCCCGCTTATTTTGCATTTTTGAAGGGGCAACTCACGTGTACTGCTGCATCGCCACCTGCAAACGCAAAGACAGGACCAATGATGCCGATAAAGAATGAAAGACCTTGAGTCGGCCAATGGCCTTCATTAATAAAGTACGTGAATACCTCCGAAGCAGGTTTATGCTCTGCCATATACGTCAAAGGGATGAGAATGGCAAAGAAACCCAGGATATGAAGGATAAGAATTGTCCCCTCAAACCGAGGCAACAGCTTGCCTCCAATAATATTGATAGACGCTGCAAAAACTGCCGTGGCCCAGGAATAAAGGGTCTTGCGCCATGGTGCAGGCGTATAGTCGGGATTGGTGAGAATGACTAGCGCCTCGATGAAGTTGCCATTCAGATACAAACCGGTGGCGTATGTGGCTTGCCAGCCAATGACTGTGAGCCATCCTGTACTGTGTTGTAAGTTTGAGTTCTGGTGGGTTTGGAAACGGTTCACATACCTGTGATATAACTACTGACTTTCATGACAGACTTGGGTGCCATCATTGAGCACCAGTGGTATTGACCGCCTGATGTCGGTGCCCTACAGACCTGTTGTTTAGATTATCACGTTAGGGGGCGGGATAGGGAGGTAGCATACATTGATACCAACTCAGATACTACGACAAAGGTTGCTGTAACACCGACCCAGACGAAAATATATCCATATATTGAACCGGCTGGACCGCCACTAGAACAGAGTTAGTAAACGCCTGAAGCTTATGGTGGCTGAGACTTTCACATACTTCTGGAATGACTGAAGAAATAAACTGTAGAATCGTGATTTAGCCAGAGATATTCGATGCAAAGATAACGGCAAGTGCATGACCTACGTAGTTACGGCTTCCCAAGTGATGAGAATAGTGCAGCTGAAACCGACCATGGACATCAAACCGAAGTTTCTCTGTACAATATTAGTGACCACTCCTACTTTGAAACAAAATGGAATACATACTTGCAAGACCGGACGCTTCCCCATACGGGCCAGATAGACATCGTCCTTGTTCTGATGGGGCGGTTGCCCCTCAATCTCCTGCAGAACAGAAGCGCCCATCTGCTTCAGCTCTTGTTGAGCCATAGCGTAGGTGTAGGAATTGATCGATCACAAATATGAATTTTCCGACGTTCGGATGATGACGATTAAATCAGAGAAGCATAGAAACAAAGAAACAGAAAACGATAAATATGAAACAGATTTTCGAAAAGAAGCTTTACATGTAGAAATTTCTCGAGGCCCTGCAGGAGACAAACATAGAACAAGGATTAAATCCTGTTCGCTGCTTTTGCCTTCCTATATTCCGACAGGTGCATGTCTATGGAGTTTCTTCCCCCTGTTATGTAAAAGCATTGGCAGCATCTGCACTTCGCATGCCAGGCATGGCATCCTTGAAGGCCGAGGGATGCGGAAGTGCAACCTTGCAGGGATATGAGGAAAGCTAGATTTTCTAGCTTCTTGTTAGCCGTTGGCGCACGCTATTCCAAGGTTAGACCACCGCGTAGCAGGTGGAGCCTGTCAAATCATGTATGTACGTATCGAAGTGGATCCTTCGTGGAGATCGAAATCTGGAACGTATCGGAGAGGCTGGTGGAGAGTTGGGGTTGCAACGACGCATCCTTAGCGCTCCAACCAAACAGGGATAAGACTAATAGCCTTAATCCCTTATCCACAAGTGAGGGTCCAACAAAAGTACGAACACGTTAAGGATTTGAGATGTTACAGAGCCGAAAGAATGAATGAGTTTTCAATTTGGTTGTAAAGCCCCATTCCAACACCAACAATAATAAAAAGAATGGCAATGTAACCTTCCCGTGCCCTAATACGCACATTCCCTTAATGAGTTCCGCGGCGACGCAGTCACGGCCCATGTGCGAACTTCACGGATTATGTGAGCCTCGCTTGAATCACTGTCTCCATCTGAGTCTCGTTTGGCTGTGATTATCGTTGTTGTATGGCGATAACTTTTGTTGCGACCAATCGAAGTCATCTCGTGACTCTCAACGGGGGCTTGGTCCTGACTTTGTAGTTGCGACTTAATACCCGTAGAAGAGTGGTTGTATCCAACGCTGGAGGTATCGTGGCGCGTCATTCCGTCAACTCGAAGGCCCGTCGAACGGAGGCTGTCCAAGAAGGGCTTGAATTGAGGGGAGCAGGCGGTAACCACACTCAAGCATTGGGTGAGCTGCGTGCATATCGCCAGAGGCCAGGTGCCAGAGATCGGATCCGACGAATCAATAGTTCTGTTCGCGTATGCTAATTGGCCTATTGTTGCGATAATCACACTTGTCTGTTATTAGAAATGTAGTAAGGCAAAGTACTGTATATAGATGGATGTACTCACAAGATTCGAAGCCCGAACACAGTGGATAAAGTGACCTTCTTTTTCCACCGCGCCTGGATGCGAGTAACAATCAGGATTGCATACGCTATAATCGCAGCATCAGTGAAGATATTCGTCACCCCGATATAATCCCACCACGCCCCAATGTCGAAGCACTGCCCGGATAGGTAGTTCCATGGCTGAGGCGGTTTGCACCGAAATGCAGAGCTAATGACACCGGTGATTGCCCACAGTGTAATCAGAACCTCTATTCCTGAGGCAACGCGGCGGTCCGAGGCAGCTGGTGTTACGCTCCGGATAAAATGGACGAGGGCCAGTTTCGAGAAGCACATGCTTAGGATGAAGAGCATGGTGGCGGCATATTGTGACTGAGTGATTATTAGAGGGTATTCGACGATGGGAAATGAGGATAAATACTACCTTCATTATATTTTCAATGCTTTTCTCGGATAGTGTATCATAGTGGTCACCGTATCCATTGGCAGTGGCCAGTGACACAGCGAGGGATTGTGCTGCGCAGATCACCTAGAGACAGATCAATAATCGTCGCTTCGTCAAACTCACTCGCTTCGGACACTTGGTGCTCTTACCATTGAGACAATACTAAGATAATCATCTGTAGTCCACCGCCGAAAAATCCAGTACTTGGTCCCCAGTCTAGCAAGGACGCCAAGGATGGCAGTCACCATCAGAAACCAGGTCAAGACATTGACTGCGGGTTTCCAGGTATCTGTGAACCTCCCCATTGCAGGTGTGAAACTACAGGGAAAACGCACGTAGTCAGTTTCAGCGACTGAAGGGACTTATTAGAGTATCTAAAAAATTACCAGCGTGCCCCTGTCTACTACGTTTACTAATTAACCCAACAGCCAACATACCGGGTCGAGGGTGGCCTGTCACGAACACATGGTGGCAGGGGTATGGTCTGGGCAAACCAAGACCTACAAACAAAGGATCCTTCTGGTATTGTAGCAGCAATTGGGGCAACTGGATTGTATACTCTATCTATATTCCATGAAGCATGGATATGATTCCTTTGCTCGATGCGTTCCTTTCACGGAGAGATGATTCATGGCAAATTTCTAGACCTGGCCCCTGAGCAGGGATGTTGACAGAATAGAATTATGAACCCTGCACCGGCGGTGGAGATATGTTGCATTTCCTCCTCGGGCCGCAGGATCGTAAGGTCCGTGATACCGTCTTATCCGCGGCTGGCAGGAGTCACAGAAAAAAGTACTGATACATTAGGTCATGTACACGGCGAGAAGACCTTGTCGGTATCGTCGCTCTAGGATCCCTCTTGAATTGACATGGTTGGTCTGATGCTGTGGCTAGAAACCGATTTGGGGCTTGGCACAGACACGGTGCATATAGGGCTCCGATGCCAAGCACGACTAAAACCAACCTGTATTGGAGGCCCTCGGAAGAGGGAAAATGTGACCTTTTTTCAATCGAGAAAAAACTGAGATATTCGACTTAGTGAACTGTAGAATATGCCCGAGCCGCTGCCGACGAGTGACCGTAGAGGGATAGGGGAATTGTTGAGATAGAAATCGGATGTGTGATCCACATTCACTTTACCTCAAGTGGAAGCCGGCCCGAGCCAGGGTTACATGGAGTTTTAAGACGCCATCCGTTTGCGCCGACATCCCGTCCGACAGTCATATAATCTGGAGCCTGAAACTGTCCTTAATGTCCATGGCGTCCTTCAAGGCTTGGAGGAACGGAGTCAAAGCAATGGTTCGAGTCTGGCATTTATAACCGCGGCCTTACCTTTTTTTTATTTTCTATTTTTTTGGTGCTTCGTACTAAGGTGGTAGAAGGATAACAGGCACACATGATTTCTTTCTTGCTGGAGGTCATAAGTATTGTTCAGCTTGTCTATTCTGTACTTTAACAAACAAAATCTGTTCATGGGATAGTATACTTTCAGAGCAGACTGCACAGATCGGTCTTGAAGACCTTGAATACGGATCTTCTCGTATCCAACTTACAAACTGATTTCTCGACCCAGACAACAGCTCACAGGAGGTATCTATGGTAGCTAAAAGACATATTACCGAGTTAGGTAGACTGAGCAGAAGTACTAGGAAGAGATAAATCCGGGATGTGTATTGGGTTGCATGGCCGTTGCTGTGAGTTAGTTATCAAGATGTTAATACCATCCTTGCCCAGACATGTACATAAAGTCCAGTACAAGTCTGGCCTAACTCCTATATAAACGATGAAACTGGTGCCTCATACGCAAGGCTCCAACCCGCACCCAGGCAGGCACATCTTCCCAATCCGGCAATCCAGCGTACTTAATGACTCAACATCGACCAAATACCACCATCGGGGCCCTGATAGTGCAGTGGGAGTCGAGGCTAGCCACTCAGTCTCGGGCCTCGCGATCGAGCCTAAAACTCGACAGTAAAAATCCTTCGGGGTTTTCGTAACCTTCTGCAGCCTGGCACAGTGGAGCCAGACTCGGGAGGTGAGCTTTTTGTTTTTTTAGGGAAAAATTCCTTGAATTCTGTAGTTTTTTTCTCTTTCTCTATTTTCTCAGCTCTATCCATAGTCTTCTTTTTTTTTTTTTTTTGTTTTAAAGGTGCTGGGTTCATTGGTGTTCGTTGGTGTGGCAGAGGTACGTTTCGAATCCAGGGCAAGATGAGGTCTGAGGTTTTTGAACGATCATGTGGTCACAGGTGACATCAACAATAGATATGCAGATACCGTGATAACTACTTGCAACGTCACCAGTATTTATCATTGACGAAGACTGGGGAAGAAATGCCAGCAGTCTATATTGAATTGTTGCACAGATGCACAGTATACCTCTAAGAGCCCAATTGATAACCCCTACCTAGTTCATGTAACGACAATAGATAACTCCTTTCTGTAAAACAATAAGCCAGAGAAGAGAGCCCTGCCACGCGAGACTGCGGTCAGACAAACAGATACCGGAATATTCGCCGATATTGAGAGGTTCGTAACATGGTCTATTGCATTTGTACTCTCGTTATATTACTTCCGCAGTCTTCAAAGATACGAATATTGATCCGTGACACGAGGTCCCCACCCACGAATCTTAGCAGAACATCTGACTGGTCAGTGGAGGATTTGAGACAGGGAGTGGGTAAGTGGAATGTTTAATTATTGCTTAATGGAATCTTGTCGTGACTGGTTGACGGACTTGGCAGTGTGGCTGTGCAGCAAGTCTGGATTTTATATCAGGTGCGGGTCATCCCTTACCTCGACCTGATCTCAGAGAAATTGATTTTGATCACCCATTGACTGGGTGTCTCACCTTTTTACCTTGATTTACTAGGATGGTGTACTAATTCAAGATGAACAAACTAACTCAAATTCTCGTTCTACGAGGAATTCAGATTCAATAACTGCAAATATGACAATGTTCATAACTCGTAAATGCTGACAGCGCAAACAGTCGCTGCGCGCTATCGCATGGCAGCCCGTTGCATCGTCCGATCGGCAGCCAGCACGCGGTAAACGCGCATCAAGTCCTCCATCGAGGCCAGCGTATCCGGATGTTCCTTCCCGAGGACCATCTCTCTGCCGCGGACAGTCTGTTCCGCCACTTTCTCCGCGTCATCCCATCTCCCTTGGGACTGGTAGATGGTACCAAGATTCGCCATCGTGGTCAGCGTATGGGGATGCGCTTCGCCAAGGGACTTGCGCATCAACTGCAGCACTTGGAACGTCAACCGTTCTGCTTGGTGCGACTTGCCTTGCTGTTGATATGTCAACGCCAAGTTCGCCATCGCTGTCAAGGTCAATGGATGATCCTCCCCCAGATGTCTCTTCATAGACGACATAACGCTGGCCCCCAGGTGCGCCGCCTCTGCAAATCGCTCCTGACACCGATACGTGGCGGCCAGATTGCCCGCCGCCATCAACGTCTGCGGGTGATGCTCCCCTAGCACAACCCGACTAACCTCCGTGACTTGAACCTCCAGCTCCTCTGCCTCCTTCAGTCGCTGCATATCCCGATACGAGGTCGCCAGATTCGCCATGGAGGTCAGAGTCAGGGGATGTTCCCTCCCCAAACAGGCTAAGCGGGTGTCCAGCACCGCCGACTCCAGCCGTATCGCCTCGTCCAACTTCCCCTGTTCGCGGAACGTCACCGCCAAATTCGACTTCCACGTCAACGTGGACGCATGCGTCTCGCCTAAGAGCATCTCGCACCGCTCCACAACCCGTCGCTCTAATCTCTCGGCATCATCATACCGTCCCAGACTTGTATACGTGGTCGCCAGATTCCCGATGGTACTCAACGTCGATGGATCGCCCTCCCCCAGTGTCCGTCCCTTAACCTCCAACAACCGTGACTCTATCGCCTCCGCCTCCGCGAAAAGACCCTGTTTCGCATACGTCGACGCCAAATTCGACATCGACGACAAGGTCTGTGGATGTTCATCGCCCAGTACCCGTCTCCGGATCTCGGTGACCCGTCGCCCCAAGTCCGCGGCTTCCGACCACCGCCCCTGCCCCCAGTAAGCAGCGGCAAGATTACTCATCGCGGTCAGGGTGGAGGGATTTTCTGAGCCGAGCAGAGCGACCCGTGCCTCGACCACGAGTTTCCCAATATCAGCGGCAGCATTCCATTGACCATGTTCGAGGAAGGTCACGACGAGAAGGCCGAGTGTGTGTGCGGTCGCGATGGCGTCATCGTCCGGTGCATCGCGCAGCTTGGCGAGCGCGGAGGTCAGGCGGGAGGACTCGTTCGTCTGGCCACGAGATTGGTACGTGTTCGCAATGGTGGTTATGGCGGATAAAAGGCTGCCATTCGTCGGTGTGGCCATCGGTTTCTTTTATTCCGTGACGGGAGGGGTTTATTGATTGGAATTTATCGCAGTGAAACAGATAGGAAAATAAAAAAGAATACCACGGAGGAATTAATCCCGCCAAGAAAAGGCACCGAAACAGCGGGGGAGGGAAGATAAGGCAAACACGCAATCACCACTGCAATCAAACTTCAACTATCGTCGACTAAGGCACGTTGGTGGAATTGTCCTCGGTTCGCCGGTTGTCGGGATTTGGTAAGGTCTTGATGGTGGAGGAACATGACACAATCTCAAATTCGACCACGATGGGGGGTTTTTCCCTGCAGCGGTCACCTGCCCTGGAGGAATTTCTTTTTTTACCCCGGGTGTCATCAACTCCCAACTCTGTCTGGTGAACGGCTCCTCGCGGCTCCATTACTGTAAAATTATCCTTTCCATCTCCACCCCGTCAGCCCTACTAGGCTGGTATCCATGGTTGTGATTGGCGGAGAGCAACCCAGTGGGGACGGTTGTCAGGCAACCATATTTTGGCCAATGGAGGGAGAGGATGGGGTTTGTTTAGTTTGTCTGTTTGCTGTTCGTCCAGAATAACTGGAATAACTTCCCATCTTATTCTGCTGTAGTAGATCAATCACCATGGGAAGAAGCACTTTGCAAGATACAAACCTATATTTATAAACCAAGAGGCCCCTGGCAAACTAGGTAAACATCGTTCAAAAGAGTACTCTGTATACTCAACCCATATATTTTGGGGGGTATTTCCGGGCCACGCATCTAGAAGACTGTCACTGCAACTACTACAACGAGCCGCTTGAATATAAAATGGACTTGAGGAGGCATACACATAATAAAACATCGATTAAAGACTTAGACGAATCCTGTTTCAGGCAGAACATATCATCCTTTTGTAGAATTAATTGTCTATAAATTCCTAGTATATCAACAGTCACCGTGTGCATGTTGACGTTTTAAGCCCCATTAGCTTCTTGGATGCCTGGTATGAATAGTGGATACGTTGGGCGGGTGAGGAAAGATGTTTAAATCCGACCAGCAACGGCATCATATGAGATATCCATCATGTGCGTCCTTATCATTACACTGAAGGCACTGAGGTTTGCCTTAACCTCGAAGATCTGAAGAAAGAGGTCATGGATTGTCACCATTACCGCAAATATAAATTTGATATGGAAACCCCTTGCCAGGTTCTAAACAAAAAGTATTTCTCCCTCGACTAACATATCTCTAAGGATATGTCATCAGGGGCATTCTTTCAGAGGAGCTATTGCACATCCTGACTAAAAGATACGATATGACTGCAGATGCAAATCTAAAGTTTTCTCAGGACAACTTGCCTTTTATAATTGAAAACATTTGTGTGATGTATAATCAGGACGTGAAGAGAAGTGCTTCAGAAATATTTCCCCAACTTCCGTTCCATGTCTTTTGTCAGTTATGAGAACTTCTCCCCATGAGCACTTCCGGCCAGGGCTCGGTATGATTCTTAGGGTATGGATGCAGTTCTCGTCTCCTTTCTCGGTCTCCAGTGTCCACAAGCGAATATAGTGCCAGTAACCCAGATCCGATACATTACAAGGGTTCTAAATGAATTAGCTACAAGAACTGGCTTGGCTCTCGGGAATAAGTCTCACGGTTTGACGAGGTTGGCGGGGCGGGGTGATTAATCTACAGGTATATATTAGAAAGCTGTAGATCTACAATTTAAGTCTATATTTAATTTATAGACTAGGACTCTTAACCTAAAACCTACCAAGAAAATAGTTTGGGTTTGGACCTAACCTAGGACCAACCCGCGGGGTTTTTTTTCCCTTTTTTTTTTTTTTTTCACGAGGTCTATATCTAACTCAGGACCCCGGTTTATTACTGAATTCTCTGTCTACTGATTAAAAGCCTACTAGTACTGCCTTTGGCGCTAAAGCTAATAGCTAAACTAAATTACTAATGTTTTCTGAGAGCAGTATCTATGAGTTTATATATTATATCTATGAGATAACTGGAGTAACTGGTTTATAATAGATCGGGTTCTCTACTGGACCCGATCCAAACCCGGTGGTTTCGGGGGACGGGTCCTACATTTGGAGCCGAACCTGACCCGCAGACTACTCTATGCATGATCGTGGCCATAACAGCGATAAACATCAGTACTGTATTTATATGTCTATTAATCAGGAGTTTTGTACATTTTGAAGTGCTCGTTTACGCAAAATTGGTACATAGTTTTACGGGTAACCCAGTGGGCTATGCCACAGTCTAGTTACGTCTCAAGCTCTCGTGATTAGGGCAGCCCCTCCATGCAGCGCAATATCAAGCCTTAGCCACTCTCTCCCCATCAAGTGTAGTTGAGAACAGTATCGAGCCTACGAGGAGGACCCACAAAAATACCTCCCCTACGGGATAGAGTGGCTAGTAACGCGAAAAAAGAAAAATTAATAAATACGGAGTAAATAAAGCACCTATAGAATTTGGTCTCCTTATGATTTGGTTTCTGCTCATACCATCTCGTTTATGTGGATGAAGCTAAACATGATAACTGATAAGATTGTAAAGACTGAAGCTGTCCGACGTAACACGCGATATTCCTGTACCTAGTTAATAGATAGTCATGTTGGCTCAATCTCGGTAAGAACTATGGTCAGTGAAAGCAACCTGTTTGTTCAGCGATCTACAGGTTGATAGATTTACAACGATTGATGTCGATCAATACATAAATCCACATTCTAGATAATAGTCTGTCGATCGCTAGGACACTATTGATTGAACTATTAAATCCATTAATTAGTTATAATTTATCATTTAAGCCTTGTATTTTGACTCCAGGTTAACCATATATGAAAGGCAATGCCATACCACAATGTCTTGTAGTAATTATTACCCAAGTCTACTATAATTTGCATTACCGAGCATATTTTCACCCCCAATCAAATATGAAGATTCAGCTTCTTCTTGTCGCTTATAACTCTTGGTTTTACCTTGGGTGAACCAATTCCTAAACAGGCTCTCTCGCAAAGACAGACAGACGACAACAGCCCCAGCTTTTCAACTTGTGATACTTATAAAGAGCAGATGAGCAGATTACAAACGGAAGTAAGTATATAGGAAGGCAGCGGTGACTTCACCTTACTAAAATATATGTCAGAGAGACGCAGCAAGAAGTGCATACTATAGTTCAGGAGGTCCCAAAGCATTGAGCGAGATAAACCATCTCAATAGGGAGATTGTTAAGCTAAGTCAAAACAAGTAGGTGTTATGTAACTCCTTTTAATGATACTGTAGCTGATGATTACAGACCTGCGGGTTGTTAAACACCAGAATTCAGATTTTTAGCCTGCGGTTGTCGACAAGGCGCTTGCTTGGCTGGACATTCACAATTAGGCTCTAACTGGTCAAAGGACTATTTGATTAGTTGACCACCTTGCTTATGTTAAGTAGCTTCCGTATGAAAAAAAAAAAAAAAAAAAAAACTTTCCACCAAATATCTAGACAAGGAGTGACCTCGTAGTGCCCTTTTTCACTTCGCTGCGATGCCCCTGTTTTTTTAGTTAGCAAAGATCTTGCATTTCCAGTATATAGAACTAGAATCAATGGATATTAGTGAACTACTCAGAGCCTAAATAAACCACCAGTGTGAACTCTAACCTTGTATGTCTAGTCTCAGACTAATGATAGTTAGTGATGTATAATTGTGTCAGGCTAACAATTAGTTTATTCATATTGTAAGACCCTACAGGGGAGAAGTACAGAATAGTGTCACACAATACGAGGCGACTAACGTTGGGCCGAAGGAGTAGATATGCCGACGGCCGGAGTGGAAAGCTGGGAAGAAGTCCCATATTGTGTATGGCTATACTCGAGTGAATGTTGAGGAGCAATGATGCGGTAGGAAAAACCTTCATCAATTATCGAGTCAAGCCATTTGTAGGAAGGAAACACCAAATTAACTATATGCCACGATCATATGACGTATGAACCTGTAGTCTTAATGAGCTGTTTAGCTAGTTATTAGCTCATTCAAGGGTATACCTGACACTGCTCCGGGACCTCGTCAAGACAAAATCACCAGGAGAGAGTCACAGCGGCTGTTAGGCTCTTTTTTAGTCCTTAATATCCGTTCGGCTCGGCCGAAGAGTCGGGAAGCCACCGATAAAATAGGGTTGGCATCTTCCCAGACGTGCAAATTCTATACCCTATACAAAGTCCCGACTAAGTTATGGAAACTTTTTGCAATCATCATCAGTGCTTGGCGACTAAGTCCATTCCATACTACGTGTACTAATCACTAGCTATGATACAACCATCCATGACCATGACCTTAGCTTCCAGACCAATACATGTCGTTTACGTGAGAGGCACAGGAATGATAAGACGGCCGTGGTGAAAGAGGTCGCAACGAACTCAGCGAATGGTAAAAGTTCAAAGAACAAGAAAAGGAGAAATTCTCCTTCAGATTCAATGATCATTCAGCATCGGGCTAATGTTGCCTCTGGCGAGGTGATGATATCTCTCGAGTATAGCTTAGCTCACAAGCAAGGCACGCTGAGAAAGAAGACGCCTAAGCCCACGATTGTTGTATTGGGGGGGCTGAATAGTGGTAAGCCGATTGCAGTCAAATGGGAGATTAAGCTTCCTTGTGGTCAAGCTCCCCACAAGCAGGATGAGGATGCAGATGGCGAGAATTGGGCTTGTGCGGCTCTTACCGGGCCAGCAGGCATGGCTTTCGCTGTTATCTCGACGGCAAACCCAATAAATACTAGCACCGAGGGGTTTCCTGAGTCTACACATAAGAATGTGGAGTTTCTCAAACTAGCCAAGATTCTGAAGGGGTAGTGAGACCGACTGCCATATGGATTCGGTCGATAAGCCATCTGTTCCAGGGAAGCCTTGCTAAATGTTGCCGTGGCATGTGGAGTGCGACTGAATTTACTATTGCTACAAAGCCGTCCTCCATATCTTTATACACGGCCCCAGATAGAGAGAAAAAAAAATAATTCGTGTAAGGGCCGTGTGCTAATAATAACATTATGAACAATAGTATCAAGATGGAAGAACTATTAGGTAGTCGGCTGGTGATAAGGTATAATCCAAATAAAGCCAATACTATCATACCTGCTACAATATAAGTAAACATCCTAGATCATGCACGAATCCCCAACATCCCCATCGACATCGCAATACGATCCATCCAATCCTCATTCCCACTCGGATGAATCTGATACGAATCCCGCAGATACTCCGGATCAAACCGAACCTGCCACTCCGGTGCATCCGCATCCAAGGCACTCCACGGATTCGGCGACTGCAAACCAGGCATCTCAGGATCATCCCAAGGCTCTGTCACATAGTGCCGCCGAAAGAGGTCCGCGCGGAGTAAGACATGCAATTGACTTAACAGAGAAATACCCAATCGCATACCATACAGCGAAGACTGCGCGAACGGATCGACAAAGTCCCAGGGGATGGGGCCGACGAAACTTTGCCAATGTAGAATAGATGCCTGGCGCTGATGAACGAGCGCACACTGAAGCTCTGATTGAAGCTCATTCAGTCGATGCCGGCCGAACTCAATTTCTTGCATTAGACTTGCCCTGGCCTCCGGGTTATCAGCTTTTATCAACCTTTGTGTCTCGACTAGCCACCCGGGACAGGAGGCAATCTCTATAAATGCTCGATCGACAATGAGTCCCAGTTCACTTCGTTTCGGGCTCTGGCTTTCCATATCGGCTAACTCGCTCAGAAATGCCCTCCATTGTGGCTCGCCGAGAAAGCAGTGTTCCCCACGGATCAGAGCATCGGCGACCAAAAACGCTCGACAGGATTTTAACAATGTCAATCCAAACCCAGATCGATGGACGTCTTGTCCCCGCATCTGGATCATCGTCGCCAGTCCGCGCGTATGCGTCAGCCATGACGCTCCCGTAATGCCATCCACCATCTCATACATAGTCAATAGGATCCCAGAAGCAAGGGCCTCCTCCGTAGTAGCGAACTTCGGATGCTGGATAACCCCAGCCAGATAGTTCAAAGCTCGGCTATACATATGTCGACTACAAGTAACCTTGTTCATATCATTATACTTCCGACCAATGAAAACTGTCGCCAGTGCACGGTACGCCCAGACCAACGCCTGGGGCGCAGTCAGGAGCGGGCGTCTCGCATAGTCGATCCAGTTGACTTCAACCCGCTTGCCACAGGAGGCGAACTGGGCGGGGAAACTGGTTAGTAGGAACGTGCAGAAGACCTCCTTCTGTTGGAGGTCTAGGGCCGCAGCCGCTAGGTTCGGCTCTACCCGTTCGTCGATGCTTTGGCGCGCTCGGACCAGGGCAGCTTCTCTGTGGGGGGGTTGGGGTTGGCTGCGGCCGTTATGCTGCTGGCCTTTTTGGATGGAGCCTTTGGTTTGGTGCATGAATTTCCACCGTTTTTCGTAGCCAGGGCAGTCGAGATTGCGCTTGGTGCATTGGTTGCAGAATGGTTGGGTTAGGTCGCACTGTAGGTTTTTGGACTCTATATTAGAGGAGGTGCTTGCTTCCTGCATGGACGAGACGTAGATCCTCGTGGTTCTATTGCAGCGGGGATCTGGACCCCTACTGGCTATCATAGAGAGTTGACTGGATGAAAGCTGAGACTAACCTTAACCCGTCTGCGCAAGCATGTCCGACATGCATTACTTTTCGGAACTCCAACCATGGTATATTACTCTATCCGGAACGACGATCGGGTGCTGTGTATGCGGAGTTGACGATGTGTCGCTGGTGTCAGCTCGAAGAGGAAACATGCTGAGAATACGACCGTGCATGTGGGCCCCTGACAGGGTCTTTTCACTGCCCAGACCAAGTCTGCCCGATTGAGCATGGATTGGCATCGAAATCACTTTGTCGAGGTTATTTCACTCTCGATAGGGTTAGTGGATGCTGTTTCTATCGCGGGATTGGTCGAGAATACGAGGCCCACTTTATTGAGCGAGTAGACGGGTGCATAGAGGAGTCTAATTTACTCTATGGAATATGGGAATACAATTTAAGGCAATAGAGAAAAGAGCTTTATTGTGTGGTATGGATGATGGAAAAGGTGGGAGTAAAGAAGAATCAGGTCACTTCGTGTCGTTGATTTATGTCTGCGGTTGGATATGCACGTGTTCAAGAATATATATTTCTAGCCCTCGACACCTCCATAATAATTACCAACAAAAAGCTATCATACAATCTCATAACCCAACTCTATATAATATATTAAAGCCCAATCAAAAATTCCTCAAACTCGTAGTCGAGTCACCAATAATCGTAGCACCCAGTTCGAGCACTTTGTCTTCTGTTCCAGGGACCCAATCTCACCCATGATATCCTTCATCAACTTTTCCAGTATCGAGTGCGTATGCTCCATGCTCCCAGCCTGTTTCAGCTGTTCCAGAACACATTGTTTCAGGGGCAGACTCATGCCTTCGGTGTTTCGCGATTCTCGCAGGATACCACGCAGACGGAAGTTTTGCGGCTGCGTAGTGAGCGCATGAACTAATGGGAAGGAATATTTGCCCTCGTCGAGGTCTTCGCAGAATCCTTTCTGCGTCGTATACTGTTATACACATGTCAGTTGAGTCGGGAAGATGTTAAGGATTGGTAAATTCTCACATCCTCTGTTAGATTCTTATAATCGTCGCGGATCTGGAAGTATTGACCCAGTAGGCTGACGAGCGAGTCAAGCGTGATAGTGCTACGGAGGAGGGGTTAGCTTAAGATCTATATTCTTTGAAATAACTGGAATGGGCCCTACCTGTTGTGATGTGACGATGCCTTTTCCGTCATCAGCCGAGCGAGTAAGCGAAATAGACCGCCTGTTTCTACAAGGAAATAACCATCAGTACGCGATCATAAACGCATAATGCAAAATGACATACTTTGGCTAATCATCTCGAGGTACTCATCCTGCGATGGACACTCGCCTTGCCGAGTCCAGTACAGGTCGAAGCTCTGACCGATGAAAAGGTTCCGCATCTCTTCCACAAAAACCTCCATGCAACTCGGATTGTCAAGCTGTCGTACTTGGTCCATCGCCTGTATTAGTAGGTAATTGGCTGAATTGATGGTTTGGCCCTGTCCGAATATTGTATGGGCTGCTGGTTGCCCACGGCGGAGTGGCGATGAGTCTTCGATATCGTCTAGCCTATATTGCAAGTAATTATCAGTGGCGAGGAGTCTTTTGAAGCCATTGCTGGCATGATGAATGTACCGACTCACATGAGAGAAGCGTTATGAAGTGTTTCTGCGATGGATTTGACGCGATTTACGACATCGCTCGGAAGGATCAGCCATACATTCATCGCATCAACAAATGCTTCTCGGACACCTTTTGATGGAAGGGACCGAATGTAGTCAGCGGGACCTAAGAGGTGCTAAATACCAGATTGTGTCAGACCCTTCTTCAAGTACGTACTATGATAGATCGCCATGCGCCCTACCTCTGTGCCCAGCTGCTCCTGCTTAGGTAGTTCAGCCTCCTCTGCGAATGAATCAATAGATGATACAGACGACCTTTTCGAGGAATTATCATCGGCAGTCCACACGGGCGACTTCTCGGACCCGGATGTATTCGACTCTCGCTCTTGATCAACAGGGTGACTTAATACATCCGTTGCCTTTTCAGAGGACATTTCATCCTCCAGAAGATGGCCTGCCTTCTCGCAAAGTTCGGGGTGGTACCTTGGGCAACGCAAACTCCAGGCTATGTTACCAGGAATCTGGTACGCCAACGCTCGCAAGTAAGTGTGTAGCTTGGTAGCGTTGCGTCCTTCGCCCAGAATAAATTCCTCAACACGCCTTTGGTATTCTTCCTCATACTGGTTTGTAACCTCCCGCACTAGTCTCTTCGCCGTTGCAATATCGACATTGTTCCACTGCATAAACAGCCAGACGGCGTTCGTCATGCCACCTTCGTCGGAGTCTCTCTCCTGGAATTCCTTCCACTCGACGTCGAATGAGAAGTAGTCGTTCGCTAAACCTAGCGCCGCATAACAATGTTTGACAATGGGGGCAACTGTCTTGATCTCTTCCTCTGTCAACAGGATGCCCATGCCAAAACGCATCAATGTATCGACAAAGCTAAAGGTTGTCAGAGATCAAACACGCGACAAACTCGACGAACGTTTATACTTACGGTGCCCCGGTGTCAATGATTCGGTAGTCCACATATTCCTCCATATTACTGAACGGCTTTGCTTTATCGTGCTTCGCAGTTGTCGCGATCATCGTTTTCCAAGCGTCAAGAACAACTTCTGCACACACTGGATCAATGGAGAGGAGTTCAAGCATCATCTTGGACTGAATCTGTTTCGTTCCTGACACCGATCGTACGGTGCGGTACTCCGTTTCGTCGAGGCCAATATTATCTGCATGCGTGTTCAACTGTGTTTTGGGTTGTCGTTAGGCTCGAGCTTCATTTGGCTGTACAATCATGTTGTCCCATGTATGCTTACCGTTGCTTTGGCAGATGACTCAACGACATTATCATACAAGAAGGCATCTATAGAGAACCGAGATTCAGTATTAGCATAATGTACACTCCAATGTCTTACAGGAAAATGGCCCATACACTCGAAGATATAACTAATGATTGCAAGTCTCTCTGGCTTGCACAGCGGTAGGACCACAGAGCCGAAATGCCCTTCGTAAGGATTGCAGCTTCCCCATCTCTCGATCGGACCGATATACTTGACCCAGTCTGCCCGGCATTGGAGGGATCCTAGGTTTGCTTTCTCCTCGTACTTGTGCTGGCGCATGGCATAGTGATGACAGAAGCCTTCAATATCCGGCGCCGAGCGCTCAACACGATACGACGTGTCGTCCTCAAAGTTCGAGAGTGTTTGTTCCATTATTGCAGTTCGATATTCGTTGGAGACCCATGGCTTCCGAAGGTCGATCTTATTATGGCGCTCTTAAATATGAACTCATCTAGCAAGTTGCCAGACAATTTGCACTTTCATTACATGATGTCGTAGTCGCTCGTCAACTTGATGAAATTGACCGGATGGATGAGCCGCCCTATAATCCCACCATTCTGGGTCCGAAATCTAACCCAGGGAAGCGGCTCAAGCATAGTGAATTCGACCTTGTTTTGGACGAACCTAGTTGAGCCAAAACCTGGTTGAGATTGTCGATCCTCTGCACAATATCTCGAAATGTCGGTTGTGAGTGGCTCGTTGAGTGGATCTACACCGGGAACACGAACCACGGCTCTCAATCTGCCAAAGCCTTGGCCCACCCAGTCCCACCAGTTCGGTTTAATGGTTCGGCAGAGAATGTTGCGGAAAAAGACGCCGCCCGATATTGATCACAGTTTGACGTCAAGGTTGAGGGTGGTCTGCGCCGGTCTTGGCGTGCGCATTTGACATCCTACCAAGGCTGGACGGTCACCATGCCTCTCTGCCGCCGCATGGAAACAAGGACAATGATCATTCTTGAACCTAGTCTTCGCAATGGCTGGGGCTGTGAGAAAGGAAGTTCTACCCTGTCTCCACAGTACTCACTTCCTCCACGCCCCAGCTAACGTCATACATTCCTCCACCGCTGAATGCAGACTTGATACAACTGGACCTTCCATGGCCTGCGCTGCCGTGGCCTAGTAATTGCTAATCGCAGTGTCCAAAACTTTCGTTAGAGTTGTACAGTCTTCAGCGCAACTTAGCGATATACTGCTACAATGGATTTAAGCAAAGAGGAGACAGAACGCTTCGCGACTTTCAATCGTATATGTACGGAACATGGGCTGTCGGAAAGACCTAGACGCCTAGACGCGGGAGACGTCCAGGATGGAATCAATGACGAAGTCACGTTACTGTAAGCTTCAGCTGAGTGATACGCCGGTACTTACGTTCGTATTAACCGAAGAAGCCGATTCTTTAAAGCAGGTCGTCTGAACCCCCATAGAGCTCTCCAGCAGCTCCAAGAGGCAACTAAGTTTCGTGAAGAACAATATGTCCTTTCTCTGTATATGACCATCCATGTAGATGACTTTGAACATACGCGCAAGTTTGTTAGTCCGGCACTGTTCCTATCTTGGCACGGTGAACTAACAAGGTTGAGCTGTAGTATCCCCATTGGACCGGCCGTCGAGACAAACGTGGATCACCAATCCTGATGGTAGATATGGCTCACTATGACCAGTCCGGAATAGCTGAATGGAGGAAGTCGCGGGAAATGTCCTGTTGCACTGACCCAACTGTCACCCCCAAAGATAGGCCGAACATGTCTCAACGGGCAATGGTGTTTCACGGTAGTCTGACCCGTTTCGTCCTGCCCCTTTGCTCGGCTATGGGTGACCGACCAAATCTGTCAACGCCCATCAGTAACGCGGTTTATATCGTTGACGCATCTGTGGTATGCGTAAAACAAGCGTGGAACCTGAAAGACTTTGCGCAGGAAGTCAGCTGGATACTGATGACATGCTACCCAGAAACTATTGAGCGTATCTTTGTAAGTGTATAAAGAGAGGTTGGAAAGGCATGTTCTAATGGGTTCTGGACTAGGTCTGCAACGTTCCGTCGTATTTCTCTACAATATGGAATATCTTCAAGAAATGGGTGGATCCTGTTACAGCAGCCAAAGTGGTGGTCTTGAAGCAATCAGAGGTCTATCCGACTCTGGAGAGCTTTATTGACAAAGAGAATATTCCGACGAAATTCGGAGGTGGCTTTGCGTTCCAGAATGGAATGCTCCCAGACCTGGATCATGGCATTCGTCAGCGCCTGCAATGGACTACACCAAGACAATGCATACCACCTGGTCCTGTTAAGTGGGTTCAGGCTGATGGTGGCAAGAGAATCGCAGTTGCCACTGGGAGTATGGACATGAGCGTACCAAGAAATGTTGAAATTGCAGCGCTGTTATGAAATTGGGAAAGGGGGTGAATCAGATAACGTATCTAATCCTCAACGCATGATCATACTTTCCAGGCTGGAATGGCCAAAGTGTTATTCAGGCTACTTCTGTATCAGAGGCAAAACGGTCTCCACCGTCCGTGAGGTGGCTCATATCACAGCGCAAGCTCTTTCTCTATCACTCTTTCTGCTCCAATCCCCCAAGGACGATTTTACCCCAAGCAAAACGAAGTAATGTGAGTTCATAATATAGAGAGTCTATATAACTAAGTACTGTGTGGCTTTGTGATAGACATGGATCAAAAACCTCATATCAGGAACAGCGAGCGATATCAATTGAGATATGACGTTGACGGGTCACTGTAGTATGTGTTTCAAAGGCCTTGAATTAAGTGTACCCAGCTCACAGCGCTACCATATATGCGAAAGCACAATAAATAAAGCTAATGGATTGTATAGTCCCGAGATTCGTAAGAAACCGAAAAGACCATCCCTCATTAAATCGTGCCAAGTCTGGGCGTCTGAGACTCCATGACATCAAGGACCATCATTATCAGATCAAAAGAGATTTCCTGCCCCTTATCAGCCGCCAAAGCCTTACACAATCCAAACACATTCTTGATCTGGCGTCCGTTAAGCTCGTGCTGTGCAAGCTGATGGTATTCCTGCTCAGACAACTGAAGACCACCAATATGCACTCCAAAGTTCTGCCATATTTTCCCGCGGGCCGCGACACCCAGGTTTGCGTATTTCAGAGTCATGTGGATACGGGAATGGAACGCATCGTCAATGTTCTTGACTCGGTTGGTGGTCAGAATTAGAATACCTTGGTAGTACTCTAACAATCGAAGGAAGACTGCAACCAGCGCATTATGTGCGATGTCTTTGGTGGATCGTTCTTCCATGAAGACGTCAGCCTCGTCAAGGAGTAGTACAGCGCGGAAGGCTTTCGCAATGTCGAGGGCACGGGTTAGGTGCTGTTCGAGGTCTTGGGAATGAGCACCCAATTCACCAGATGTAACTGTATACAGTGGTCGCTGGCTATACTCGGCAACAGCTATTGGGGGTCAGTCTAGGTTCTTGTAACTGAGTATTAGAAATCACCTTCGGCCGTCATTGTTTTTCCTACCCCAGGAGGGCCATGTAGTAGCACGATAAGACCTTTTCCCTTGCCTAAAAGGGTTAGCTATATTAGCAGTGTCTTCACACCAGTCAAAGAAGCTAGGGGACGAACCTTTAGTAAAGTCGTCAAAGTCCACGCCATTGACGTGGCTCTTCACCATAACACGCACCATTTCCTTTGTAGGCCCTGGGAGGACTAGCTGGTGAAAGAGCTGCTGGTTGAACACGATGTCTTCGAGGTCATCAATGCTCACAGTGAGACTCCTTTTGTCCTCGAAGGAGAATGCCGGAATTTTATCGGTACACAGCATGAGATGCTCCTCGGTCAGCTGACCATCAATAATTTCACGCTCGATATCGTGTACCCTGATCGAGCACGAGCCAAGACGTTTCATAGCAGCAGTATCTATCATCACCCGGCGGAGTTTGTTCTGCGATGCATCTCTGTGGGCTTTGAAATGCTGGCCTTTCAAAGCCGCAAACCGCCGGCCTCGAGCCACCAAATCGCCGACAACGTGGGGGTGGTTTGGGTGATATTTCAATGGGAATACATCAAGGTCAGACAAATACCGAATGCCTGGGAATTCCCAAATTACGAATTCCACCCTCCTCGTCCCAAAGTCATGACCGTCGCAATCGATATACAATGCCTTGATATGGACATATTGTTTTCCATATTCATTGGTTCTGTTGTCAGCGCTGAGGACTCGGTATGCTCGTGGTATATCCGCATTTCCATCAACAATAATGTCCTTGGGAAAGAATGCTTCTCGCAAGATCCTAAACGTAGTGGTTCCTCTGGAGGCCCTCTATTGATATGAGCCCATCAAATATGTTGAAAGAGATCGCTTACTTGGGAAACATGTGCTCAATATCACTAATAGCCGACGCGTATTCCTCCTCGACAAGTTGCAACAGCACATTCGTGTGCTTGACGCAGAGCTCTCCCTTCTTTTCAGCAAGATCTCTGATCAAGTTCCTCTAAGTAGCTATTTAGCTAACTGCATGGTCAACTTGTTCACGTGTTCCGTGCTTACCCATCGAAAAACCCCGTCGTTCGGCCACGGTAAGGAAGACTCCACGTCTAGAGTTGCTCTTTCATCGCTGAGTGCATTATATAACACCTGAAACAACAATGGGCTCTTTATATCGATGAAATTTTCGCTCCATGAGGGGTTCCACATGTTAAACACGCGTCTTAGTACCAACACCCACTTACCATACTTGTCGCTTGACAACCTCCTGTCTTCTTCGACAGCATCTCTCGTGGAATCATAAGGGAGGAAGACGCGTTTGTGGGCCTTTTTGTCATATACCTAGAGCCAACATGCGTGCTTAGCATTGATGCGCTCACGGAGATTGAGCACGCTCCATGTACTAAAGGGGGCGGTCTCACATCGTCAATCTTGCATAGCGAAACCTCCATATCCTCTGGTGCCACAGGCTGAGGACCAGTCTCTTTTTGTGTGTCTCCTGCGGTGTTCTCTGCAGTTTGGCTAGGCTCGGGCTCTGGTTCAGGTTCGGGCTGGGGCTCAGGTTCAATAGGTTCAGGCTCTTGAATAAAGCCCGTGTTAGCATGTTGACCAGCCAAGTTTCACTTATATAAGGATACCAATGGACTTACTCTCGGAGCCAGTGAAACATGTACACTCATTCACTGGAGCGTCCTTCTGACGAGAACAATCCCGAGCTTGTCGGATCTCTTCGTTAACGATCTCGGAGTATATGCCAGTAATTGACGATAGGACGGAGTTGAGAAGGCCTCTAGTGGCCTCCTCTCCACCAAGGGAAGTGACAGTACTATTATCGATGGTCGACTTGGCTGTGAATGCTAGGTGATTGTCGGGGTTTGCCGCCGAAGTCTCACTGAGGGGACACTGAAGCTCGGCTGAGAACTCCATGACTCGGTTGTTTTCACCAATTTCTGGAGCACTCTGAACATTTTGCGCCACGGATTCTGTAACCGCAGTGTGCGCGACAGTCTCAGTTTGAGTATCTTCGTGCTCGTTGAGGGCATCAACGGTCTGCACTACTTGCAACTTCACTTCATCGTTGCGTGGGGTGTTTTCAATTGCAAGGGTCGCTTCCATTTTGTTCTTGTGGTGAGGAAATGTCAATCTTTTTTCTTTTTTTTTTTTTCTCTTTGTTTTTTCTCTTGTAAAAGTGACTCGGATGAAACCCAATCAGGAAGCACACAGAGATAATATAGAATTAAGGACGTCCTGGGAAAACCAAAGATACTGGTGATGAATAGCGTTTCAAACAGTCAGGCTCTCATGATATTTATCTCTAATGACTGCGATAAACATCAATAAGATAGTATATCGGTCCAGATTGTAGCTAGCAGGCAGCTCCTTGTGGTGCCTAAGGGTGTATAGTGTGGTCACCAATAAGACGCATTCCTACATGCCACCTGCCGCAGCTGCATCGTGGACACTGGCCAGGGAGTCAATCAAACTGAAAAGTCCAAGGAAAGCAACTGCAAGGGGATTTCCGGTCGCATTGTATCCTTAGAGTCGCTCTAACACAGCAATGACTTACCTGATCGAGCCTCATTCTATTCCAGGCAGTACTGGAGCAGCCTATCCCTTGGATACCTCACATAGTGTCGTACTTCTATGAAGGGATTTATGCACATTAGAATATCATCTGCTGACTAGAGCAACAACCTATGAGCTCAAGGATCTTTATGGAGTAATATTGCGAGGTTTTTATTTTTCTAGGCAAGACTGTCGCCTACCAGATGGATAACAATATGCGCGAATCTACCACCATTATCGTTTCTTTCCTGGTTGAACAACCACACACACCTCACCTAAGCCTTAGGCAGCAACAAATAAAATCGAACCTTTTATTCCCAACATTCACAGTACATGAGAATCAGCCTCTTCGAGTATGCAGGTGACTAGTCATAGTCGAACATTGCCGAATGCGGCTTCCATTCGGCATTTGATCAGCACAGCTGAGGCAAAATAGCGAGCTTAGCGCACGTCCATGACTAGGCAATCTTGCTTGCAGCCTTTCATTGGTTGAATAGTATTTGTTCCGGGCTTTGGTATATTTATTTTTATTTATTTATTTCGTTCTTTCTTTCTTTCTTCTCTATCAAATCAGTAAAGCATGAGCCACAGATGTGGCTAGTGTCGAGTTTGAGCGCACAATCACCAACCTGTACCCTCTTAGTACTTGAAACATGGATTTTGCAGAGTTCAAAGTGTGTTCGATGTAGATTAAGGTTGGATATGCATGTTGGTAGATGGTACACTACATGAATAGTCTCTTTCTTCCACAGCAACAACTGACTAACATACGGAGTGCTCTAAAATATATAAAAGTAGAACCTGTGAACCATGTTAACATTCAGAGGACGAATAAACCCGATCACACCAGAAGAGATGGGGAAGAGCAATATTTCTCTAGGGATATCATGGAGTTATGAGGAAATTTCCAGCTTAAGTTTCTTGTTCTGTTTTGCTAACATTATTTAAATCAGATGAAGCGCGCCGAGCGCGACCAACGTATACGGACGAGTTCGGCGGAAACTTCCGACTTCCGACAGAAACCATACTGGTTAGCAGAAAAAAAAAAAAAAAAAAAACCAAGAAAAAGAAACTGGAAAATCGAGAGAGAAGAAATGCCTCAAGTAGTTTGTAGGCTCAAGACCTATTTCTCTTTTGAACCTAAAGTGGACATGTTCTAACATGATAATATTAATGTCACGATGTTTGTAGAAATGGTACTTGTCATTGGTGGAACAGTATGATCAATTCTAGTACTATGAGTATATACTGACTCTCCAGGGAAGAATCTACGACATTAACATATGTAGAGTGACCCTCTCACAATAATAAACCACTTGAGTAGTATTTTTTCTGTTCCTCTTCCCTTCGCAAGTGCTGGAGATACCCATAGTGAGAGGAAGTATTAGAGGAAGGATGCCCTTGGCAAGTGGGATGAATTGTAGGATCGAATGTCAGATCCCTGTGAACTCTATTCAGAATGATTTCTTTTTCTCTTGAACTGCTCGTGGGGGTGCGATGCTTCGATCTGGTCCTGCAACGCGAGTCAGGGCATCCTAACCCTATGGATATGCTGAAAATATGTGGTCAGAGGACCTCAATTATTTTGTTCCCTTTTCTTACAGCAAGACGATCAACGCAGTGCACAGATACAATTCAAGTGTTCTCACATGTCGGTCTACTAGTCTACAAGGTTAAGGACTTTAATTAAGAAATTAATGGCGTAAAGCCACGAGGGGCAGGAGGGGCCCGCATGTAATATCGATTGTGCCTGTCAGATTTTAGTGGCTAATATCACACTATACTAAATTTTTTTTTTATCTCGCTTCTTCCCCCTTGACCTCCTTATTCCCGAGAGCACCCGTGACTAATTTCCCTTCTCAGCAATGGAGGCCGATACTCCTTGATTAGCTCGATCATAGCTGGAAGACTTCCCACATGACGTTATACCAGTCAAGAGCCCCTCCGACTGCGCTTGAATTATCTTCCTGGCCGATTTGGACGTGGTGACGGTAGTCGCGTGGGATGGGCCACACAAGAAGCGAAGTCGGATGGAGACCAGCAATAGCAAGTGGATTTTTATTAGTCAATGTGCGCGTTCAGCTGGAGGAACTAAGCCTCGCACGCCGTCGATCACTATCTTATTGGGATGAGGCCCCACCAATGAAAGCGACATTTATCTGATCCGAAACCTAACCCTGGTTATCTGATCAAACCTGATTCAACCCCACGGCTGCCGTCATTGGGTGATGGGCTGTCTGTCTAGAGAACTTTGATCTCCATCGGGAAGCGCGTCTTGCGGTAATAATTTGACCAGATCACCATTGCTTTTTGTACACCGATGGGCAGATCGTATCTCTCTAGACTAGTTATGTAGAAAAGAGTTGCGACCCCCCGGTCGTTCGTTCTTGTAGCCAGCCATCTGCCCCATCGCACCACCCAGGAATTATAGTTCACTGCTCGAGTTCACATCGAGGTGTACAGCACTTTACCGTCTACGCCATGGCGGGCCCCAATATTGTGCGAGGCCGGAACGATATGCAGTTGGCCCAGAGTATTGTCGGTGCGGATTTTAAAGACCTCAAGTACGAGGTCAGTGTGCCATCGGCGAACAACAGCCCCAATCCCGATGCGATCAGTCTGGAAAGCCCACAGAAACAACCCTTTCGGAGACCGTCCGAGGAGGTCACCCAAGGCGCACAACTGGGTATTCGAAAGGCTGAAGCAGCCGCATTGGCCTGGAGTAAGAAGACTGCTTATCTGACCTACGCTTTGTAAGTCACATAGTGCTGCCTTTTACCTTCTGTTTCCGTTTTTGTTACTAACATGTCGACTTGAAAGAGTCTGGCTCGGTTTCTTTATGCTTGCCCTACAGTCCGCCGTCAGTACCAATGTTATCCACAACGCATTCGCCCACTTCGAAGAAGCGCCCGCCGTGAGTACGTCCAGCATCGTTGCGAGTGTCGTCAGCGGGGTAGTTAGACTTCCTGCTGCAAAGCTCCTGAATATCTGGGGGCGCCCAGAAGGCCTTTCGCTGTTCCTCGCCGTTTACCTCCTTGGGTTAATCATTCTGGCCGCTTGCAACAGCCCGAGCTCCTTTGCCGTCGGCTATGTCTTGTACTGGGTTGGATACGACGCCATTTTCTTGATCCTTGATGTGTTCATGGCTGATACATCTGGACTACGCAATCGAGCCTTTGCATTCGGCTTCGCCAGTACGCCTTTCATCTGTACAGCCTTCACAGGCCCCATCGCCGCTCAGTCTTTTGTCAATCACTCAACATGGCGCTGGGCTTATGGAACCTTTGCCATCGCGCAGGTGTTTGTTTTCCTTCCTCTGATTGCCGTGTTCAAATTCTACCAGCGCAAAGCCGAGAAGATGTTCATCTTTGTGCGGGAGCCGAGCGGTCGCACATGGAAGCAGTCCGTCATCTTTTGGCTGAATGAATTTGATGGTATGCATTAGCTGCTATGATTGACGGACCGAGCTAACTATGACTTTCTATAGTGGTCGGCACCCTCCTCCTCACCGCCGCCTTCCTGTTGGTCCTCCTCCCCTTCAGCTTGCAATCCTACGGCCGAGCCGAGTATAACAGTCCGACATTCATCGTCATGGTCGTGGTCGGTGTCCTTCTCTTTTTCGTATTCGCTGCCTGGGAACGATACGGCACTGCAACGCCTTTCATCCAGTACGCATTGTTCAAGGACCGGAGCGTTCTCGGAGCCTGTGTCGTGGCGGCCAGCCTTTTCTTTAGTTACTATGCGTGGGAGCTCTACTTCTATAACTTCTGCATGGTCGTCTACGGGCTCAGCGTTAGCATGACGGGATATGTCGGACAGATTTATAATGTTGGGTCATGCTTTTGGTCGGCAGTGTTCGGAGTCGTGGTATACGTCACGAAGCAGTTCAAATATAGTTGTTTATGCTTCGGCCTCCCACTCGTCATGCTGGGCGCCGGTCTGATGATTCATTTCCGGTCAGCCGGTGGAAACATTGGATACATCGTGATGTGTCAGATCTTCATCGCGTTCGGTGGTGGAACACTTGTCATCGGTCAAGACATGGCCGTTATGGCCGCTTCCGACCGTGAAGGCGTTCCAATGATGCTGTCGATGATTGGTCTGTTCTCCAGCTTAGGTGGTGCGATCGGCAACGCGGCCTCGGCTGCCATTTTCTCCAACACCTTCCCGTCTGCACTCCGGGATGCTCTCCCTGCCGAGAGCAAGTCGCAATACATGGATATTTACCTCGGAGGTTACCTCAAACAACTCGAATACCCTGTTGGGTCGGAGATTCGAGACGCCGTCAACCAGGCCTACGGGGCTTACATGAAATATGGGTGTATTGCAGCCGTGGCGGTCATGGCCGTCGGGCTTCCGGCCATTGCCATGTGGAGGAACTACAGGGTTGACAAGAAGCAGAACAAGGGGGCCATGATGTGATGGGCTTTTTCTTTGTCTTTTTTTTTTTTTTTTTACTTTGTGATTTTGGTTACGTTTATACCCCTATACCCCTGTGCCATTTTTTTTATCATTGTATTTGCTTTTCTTTGTCTTCTTCACGTGTATATCATATGGGTGGATAGGGAGGCTATTTGATTATTTACAAATTATCAAACCATATATTTAATCATTTAGACACAATTTACAACTTCAATCACTTTTGAACCTAATTTTCCCATACATGACTGTTATTGTAGATCCCAAATCAAGTTACACCGAGGGGTTCGTCCGAGAAAAGGTACCGACGAAGCGGAACCCGAAATCTCAACGACCTTGACACTCGAGTTGCCCCTCCATGGCAATGAAAGTGAACTACCGAGTTGACAGGCCGGGCATCAACTGCTCCGGAATCACAATTCTATCCCAACTAGGGTCGTTAAACGCGTCATTGGCGGCTTGGCGGGGATACTGAATGGTGGGAATAGGGCAGCAAAGAACCCACCGGGGAGGGACATGCATCGAACCATCGGGGGACAGACGACAGGCGACAGGCGACAGGCTAGCCAGACAGATTTTGTCCGTGCAAAAGGAATAAATAAAATAGCTCATGTGGGGTGGAGTCCCAAAACGTAGGTAGTATCCGAAGAGCCAGTCAACCAGCAGTTGATCGTCTCGGCGATAAGATTGATAACTGATTTTAGGGCGAAGTCGGACCCGTTAGGCTAAAGTTACTGACTGTACTTTTTCCGCCGATGACATGCCACCTTGTTTAATTTTGGTCCGCTTTGGTTGATTTACTGTTTCTTTGGGTCTGTTAGGGCGGTTGATTTAATTGTTCCTTTTTCGTTGTTAAGTTTTGGCTACGACACTTGCCCCAGCTCTGCTAATGAAGCCCACGGCGCCCGTGAAACCCGTGTTTTCTTTCCTGAGAGGTCGCGTGCGAGCATCATGCATGAGGCTACCTTACCGGTACGCTCCAGGACACAGTCTGTGTCTACTGATGCCCCTTGGTTTCTGAAATTGGATCATGAGGATGAGGTGGTCTACGAAACAACCGACCGGCCAGTGCTGAAGAGTGGTAGCTTGACTGGACTCGTGGAACAATTGACGCGCCATGACCGACTGGACCTTACGTTCAACGAGACCTTCCTGATCACTTATCCCACCTTTGTATCCGCTTCGGACCTCTTCGATGCCCTCCTCCAGCGATTCCACGTCGATCCACCGGGTCAATTGACTCAATCCGAAATGCAGCTGTGGGCCCAGCACAAACAAAAGGCAATTCGTCTTCGAGTCGTCAATATTCTGAAGACATGGCTGGAACGTTTCTGGATGGAGCCATGTGAAGAAGTGACAACGGAATTTCTCAAAAAGATGCACTCTCAGATCAAGAGTTCAGCGGATATAATGGAGACACCCACTGCCCCGCAATTGATAACTGCCATCGATCAGCGAATACAAGGCCAAGAGATCACGAAACGCCTCGCTACGCCCCCGAATTCCAACATTCCCAAACCGATCACTCCGAAGAATATGAAAAAGCTGAAGATATTAGACCTCGATCCTACCGAACTCGCCCGCCAGCTGACGATCATCGAATTTAACCACCACGCCCGAATCCGACCTAATGAATGCCTCAGCCAGAAATGGAAGAAACGGCGGTCTAATAGCACGGAGCCGTCGACAGGTGTCAATGCCATGATTCTGCATTCGAATCGACTAGCTAATTACGTGGGCGAGCTTGTGTTGGCTCAGGATGAGTTGAAGAAGAGAGTGTCGATGATCAAGCTGTTTGTGCAGGCGGCTGATGTAAGTTCTTGTTCTGTGAGTGTGTGTGTGTGTGTGCTCTGTCTAATATGAGGCTTGTTAGGTATGTCGTTCGATCAAAAATTATGCTACTTTGATGTCGATTGTGTCTGGTCTTGGGCAGTCGCCTGTCTTTCGACTCCGGCAGACATGGGGTCTTGTCAATCCGCGTATTCGGAGCCTGCTTGAGGAGCTACGGGATTTAATGTCGAGTGAGAAGAATTGGGCCAAGTATCGGGAGGCGTTGCGGCAGACTAGTCCACCTTGTGTTCCTTTTTTAGGTATGTATTTGCATAGACTTCCTCCTGTATATCCTCTCCCCCCTCACCCCTTTTTTTGTTTTTTCGTTTCCTTTTCTTTTAATTGTTATTATTACTACTACCTTGATTGTACTCTACTGACAAAGAAATAGGAATCTATCTCACAGACCTAACCTTCATCGACGACGGCATCCCCGACCTCACCCAATCAGGCATGATCAACTTCGCCAAACGCATCAAAGTAGCAGAAGTCCTACAAGACATCCAACAGTATCAAAACATGCCCTACAATCTACAACCCGTACCTGAAATCCAAGATTTCCTGGTTAGGAACCTCAGAGCCACAAAGGATGTGAGCGACATGTATGACCGAAGTCTTCAGTTAGAGCCGCGCATGGCGAACGAGGAGATTGTCGTGAGACGTGGGGCTCATACGGCGACGGGTAGTAATATGAGCTCGGTGATTATTGCTAGTATGGCTATGCGGTGATACTGGGGCATTTTATACTGCGTATTACTTCGATGTGGAGGTTAATCTCGTCTTGTTTTTTTTTTTTTTTATGATACCTTGTTTTTGTTTGTTTCTTTCTTTACCTTTCCTTACGATGATGATGTTACGATAGCACGGCTTTATGGTAATGTATATAAAAAGGTGCATTCAATCTTTCGGTTTAGAAGTAATAGGATACAAGCATAGATAGTAATTCTCACTAGTAGATGTGACTGAGTATCTTTGGTGTCAGCTGGGTAGTGTATGAGGTAGGTGTAGAGAGCCTTTAATCTTTATACCTGTGTCGTGGTGGACATGTCTTCATTCACTGTCTGTGGTCTCGGTCTCCAGATCGGACTTTCGGTCAGATTCACTCTCACTTTTCTCTGTAATTAATATTTAATAGTAATACCGGGGATTTCACGTGGGATCCAAGTTCCCATTCTGTAAATTGACACTGTGGATATAAGTTAGCCATTCCTCCATGATACTTGGTTTGGATATTTGTATTTCTGCTCAACAGTAAATGAACAGCGCTTGGGTTTGAGGCAGAATGTCCTCACCTGTGATAATGAGGCAATATATAGGTATCATACATACAATCTTGCCTTCTTGTATTCTCTATACATAGGAGTTACCTTCATTTCACAGTATTCCCTCTAAAGCTATGTATAGAGCTAACCATAAAAGGTTAGCATTAATATCAAGGAAGATATGCATTTGCATTAATGACTAAGCACCATTAATGAATTGTTAAGTCGATGCTGCCCTAATTGGGCGATTTCAAGCTACCTTGGGCTGTGGTATGTAACTCATCTCCGATTGTATTCGAGTCTTTTTCTTCCCTATATTCTGTGTGATGGACTTAGTTATAGCAAGTATTGAGATTTAGACGGAGTGCGGTGTGAGTGATGGACCATAGCTTTACCCTTTACTAGTAGATCTCTACCACATATGGCTGCTCATGGGTCATGTAAGGTGAATGTGAAGCGAATGTGGAGGGGACCCGACTTTCGAATCCATTCTAAGAGCTAGTAATATATTAAATTTGAATGCAATTGGTAGGTAGCTAGCATGGATGGGTCTCTGCTATATCATCTCTGAAGGATGAGTACTAGCTACAAGCTACTTGATTGGACGCAAGGCTGATTTGGGCCCAGTTACAGGAAACACACGATGTAGTGAGTGATTGTCTACTTTCGAGTTGTTATCACCATTACTGCCATCATCATATTTCCTGGAGTATCCCGTCCCATCGCCCGATGTCTAAAAGATCATTGGTACAGCATGCATGCGGATAGCGCCTCACCGACCAATAACAACGAGATTGTAACAATGCAACTGCCGACCCCACACCGGCGCTTAACCACGTCACCGTTGAACAAAGCAAATACATACCATAATTCAACCTTGTCCGTAGCTTCATCCCATATACCCTACCATTCTCCCCATAAACCCACAAGCCATACGGCACAGCTCAACTATACTCTCCCAATGTCCCACCTCCGCTCTACATACACTGGAGTAACAATCGACGCAGAGAAAACCCTCCTTTGCAGATGTGGCTATGCTATGAGGAGGTACACAGTCAAGGATATGGGGAGCCCATACCGAGGAGAACAATGTATATCTTTCCGTTCACTCTCACCTAACCAAACTTAAGACTGACGATGACCAGATCTCGCATGTAGAAGACACTCCAAAGACAAAGAGCACTGCAAGAGCTTGATATGGTTTAACGAAGCGTCTCAGGTAGAGGGACTTGTTCCTCGTCTGGCTGTTCCGCAGACTCCGAAGAAACAAACCGATATAAGGGAGTTTTTGACGCCACCGAAATCGTCATCATTGAAGAGGAAGCGGGTAAACATGGATCCTGGGAGCTTAGACGAGCTCCCCGGAGATGACATTGAGGATAGCGGTACGTTTGCATGTTTCATCGTATGTTGGGGATGGAGGAAGAAGAGGGTAACCTGTGTTTAGATTTGTCAGAAGAGACTCTCGACTCGCCATCTCGGAGTAGACAAAGACTGCTCAGAGGGGATGATTCGACGCCGGTAGCACGTTCGCTGTTTGTACAGGAGGGTATAAATACTGCGCGGCGTCGACCTCTTCGACGATTTGGAACTCCGCCTCATCGACTCGTGGAGACGAGCACACCACGAAACCTCGAAATTATCAGCTCTGGGCTGCTGACTCCGGGGTCAGGTGGCCGTGGGTATAGAAAGCGGTGGCTCGGCATGGAAGCACCGGCAACACCAACTAAGCAGAATCATATTTTTGCCTCTCCAGCATGCGTCGTGGATGATGATGTTAGTGATTCGGACTCATATGGCTGGGATGAGGAATTGGTTGCTGCCATGCTGGATAGCTCGGACCAGGTAGAGCCATTAGCATAAGCTCAGCTGAGGGCAGGACAAACGCATCGGGGTGAAAGGGTCTTAAATTGCTATTTTGGACATCCAGTTCGAGATAGGGTTCATGCGCAACAAATAGTGAAATGTAGAACATGACATGAACGTGCAACGCTCTTACAACACCAGTTGACATTTCCTGTCAAACAACGGACATTGGATAAGGCTACTCCTCCATTAGTGGCGCATTCTGAACTTTAACAGATGTTGCCGGTACTTAGACCATGATCTGTTTCGTTGTCAAATACCCGTGCCGCAGATCCTTCCCCATAAATCGCTTCTGTCACCTGTACCCTGTACTATGACGAGAGTGCACACCACTGGCTCCCGCGTGCTGATCGATAGCTGATGACTGATGGGTATGTGGAGGCCAGGCGGAGAATGAGAAGCATGTACAGTGATATAAACATAGTGACGCAGCTGTGATGTGCCGCCAAATAGAGACCGGACATCTCTTTGCCACCTCCACCGTGTGTGGCTTGATATTACAATTTTACTTTGAACCAGATAATCTCGGTTAGGATACTCTTTCCTGGTTCGGTGTGGATTGGCGCTTCTGCCTGTACGATCCGAGTACAACTATGACAATTGACATGTGCATGTCGCTGTGGTAGGACTCAAGGATGGGATAGAGGCTCTATATGTCATGCTTAGCTCGTAAATTCTGCCTATGCCGTGAAGAAATGCATTAGAACTACTTTTGCCGGTCAGTGTATGGCTATGCCGAGTGTTGTCCGTAGTGAGAAGCTTATACCATGTGACTTGAAGCTACCAGCAGCCTTTCATTTGTCTCTGTGCCAGTACAGAGTCTGTCAGACGGACGACTCTCTCTTGATAAATGCTTTCCACATGTCTATCGCGATGGCATCTAACGGAGACAGCTCTCACTTCCAAAGGCCCTTTGATTCCACAACCCTGCTCAGCTTAGATCTCTTCAAAGTCTCAACCGACGATGCAACCAGAGACGAGAAGATCGCCCTCGCATACCATCGAGCCCGCGCGATAGCAAGAGCCTACGGTACGTTCCCTGACCAATGTTCTGGCGCCGATTAATTTGGTATACAGCGTTCAAAATGGAAGATGTACTGTACCTGAGCGACAGATTCTGGCAGTTTCATCAGGACATGATCCATACTCTAGATTCGGCTGCTTTCAGTCTGTTGGCGACCCAGTACAATCTCTGTGTGGGGACTCTGGCTCCCTTTCTAAGACATAGAAAGGACCTTGAGTCTCTTATCGAACCACTACTCAACTTTGAGGTGTCGTAAGTGTCCTCTCCGACATGTGGGCCTCCATAATACGTTAACAGGTACCAGAGGACAGTTCCTTCTGACAGAGGTCGGACATGGTTTGGATGCTCAGGCCATCGAGACTGTGGCTACGTTGCTTCCCGATGGCGCTTTCGACCTTTATACACCGACTCCGGACGCAGCCAAGTAAGTAATCCCCGGGCTTGCTAGCAATGACCGGTGATTCACCTTTCAGGTTTATGCCAGCAACGTCCCCTATACCAGGCTTTCCCCGCGTCGGGATTGTTATCGCCAGATTGATTGTTGATGACAAGGATCATGGCGTCAGACCATTTCTCGTCTGGCTGAATGATGGTCATGAAATGTGTACAGGCATATACGCGAAGTAAATACCTTTTGAGCCCATGGAGTCTTCATGATCTAACCCTTGATGTGAACTTCCAGAGTCCTCCCGGGGCGAGCAGGATCCAAGCCACTCGACCATTGTATCACATCCTTCAAGCACGTCCGGCTCCCACACTCAGCCCTTCTCGGATCGCTCGATGCACTAAGAGACTCACGAAAGAGCTTCCGATCCGCCATCCATCGCGTCTACATTGGCACACTATCTCTATCCACAGTTCTCATATCGGCGTTGAAAAGATCCGTTTACGTAGCGGGAAAATACAGTTTCCGTCGATATATATGGGGACCCAGCCATCGCCCCCGGCCGATTATAGCATTCCGAACACAACAGCGTCCGATTGTTCATGCATTAGCTCAGATCTCTGTCTTCGATCCCTACGCACAGGAAAGCATCCAGCACTACATGGACCCGAAAATCCCATATATCGTGCGTCAGGGTATCGCTGCCGCTTTCAAAGCCGTTCTCACTCGCGCTACACAGGAAAGCTTGCATCACCTAGCCGAGCGCTGCGGTGCGCAGGGTCTGTTCGCGTATAACAACATCATTGATAACCAGATTGAAGCTCGTGGGAACTCTATCGCAGAGGGAGACACCCTGGCTCTTAGCATAAGTGACGTATATCTTGGACAAAAGGCGGGATTAATAGCTAACGTCTTGTGTAGGGCTAACCTCTGAGTTAATCCTAGGACGATATAGCATGCCACCACCACGTTATCCATTCTGTCTCCTGGCCATATTCGAAACTGGTCTGTTCCAGCATGCTCGAGATATCGTAAACTCGCGCGGAGGGGCTCACAGAATGGAGGAATTCAGCGCCCGTGTGCTTCCCCGATGTCAGACGCTGGTTGAGGCTGTCGGTCATCGGCTGGCATACGAGGCGGCCTTAGATGCTGGTGTGGCGTCGGAATTGCTTGATCTCTATGAGGCTGGTGTCGTGCTTCAACATTCTGGGTGGTTTGTGGAGAATTTGACACTGGATACTGAAACGCAGTTTAATATGGAAATGCAAGCAATGAACGGAATACTGCCTCGGCTTAAGGAGTTGTTGGATGCAACTGGTGCGGAGCCTTATTGTACGGCGCCCATCGTGTCTGATGAGGCTTGGACGGAGTTTACTCGCAGTCTTGAAGTCCATCAGGGTAATGCTCGAATGGATATCTGTGAGTATGACTCGGAACTAGCGGAGAGTGTTAGTATATTTGGGTTCCTTCGAGACAGTGGATAGGTTGATACTTTTGTAATTAAGCTTGTTGTTACTGTTGATGGCATGAGTATGTATCATAATATGAAGTCAAGTCTTTAATGTCGCCATCTCTGTGGCCGGTATGAAGGTCTGAGTCCTGTGAGTTCTTGCTTCCTCTCCTTTACTTTCTTTCTTCTCCCTGCAGTGCATGAGTGTAATACCCGTCCAGAAACTAGAGGTGGGTCTCAGTCCAAGCGTTGTCCACTTCCATCACCCTTAAAGCAAACGCAGGATGTCTACGTAAGCGTTCTAAAGATAGCAACATACTTTGACATAACAGAAGAGCTTCTCCAAGGGGCACTTACATCTTCAAACAGGTCACTCCTCTTCATTCTTTGTAGCCATTATATGTGTTCCCCTCAAATATCAAGGACTACTTATTTCTGTAAATGACAAAAATGAGACCTACTAATCAGAAACCCCACAACTACTAGATATAATACTGCATAGTATTTGCCGTGATCGATGAGTTGTTCCGTACGACACGACCAAGGACTGAGGACTGAGGACTGATTTTTTTCCCTTCTAACTGATCTCCCAGAAGTCCACTGTCAAGGGATTCACAATAGTCCAGCAAAGACCAACACCCCCAACAGAAAAAGAAAGAAAAAGGAAAATGACATCCCCAAAGAAAACCTTCTTCCTCACCCCAACCGGGGACTACCACCCCACCGGAGGTCCAAGGGAACATCATCCTCTCACCAGCAACCCAGCCGAAGCCCTAAATAGCACGATCTACGAGGCTCCAGCCCCCGAGACCCTCTTCCCGGTTAGTACTAAGATAGGCGTGACTTGGTCTGAAGAGGTGTGGCACTCGGGGACATATGGCTTATGGGGGGAATTCTTGTCTTTCTTGAGATTGGGACTGGGTTTGGGTTTTGTTGCTGGTGGTGGTGGTGTGTCTCATCGGTCGTCTGTGGAAGATATGTATTCGTTTGATGTGATCGAGACTAGGGAGTTTAGTCCCTCTCAGGAGTATTTGGTTCGCAATATGACGGCTCCTGCTGTGGGGAGGTTTTGCAGAAGAGTCGGTTCCGGAAACATTTGTATATGATTACTGGGTTAAAGGTGGTGCGTGGGGCGAAGGTTAAGTCTGTTGGGAGTCGAGGTTTGGGGATGGACTTTAGGGTTGGGGTGGACGGATCAGGGACTAGTGTGCCAGTGAAGATCGGGCTAGGGATGACGGGTGAACGGAAGGATGGGATTTGTCGTTCGTTTGAGGGCTCTTCTGACTTCATCTTTGCTTTTAGGCTGAGGAGGATTGTGGTCCATCGTTCTGGGCAGATTACCCATGTTGAGTATACGAAGCGAGCGATGTATGATGCCGATGGAGCGGGGAATGCGAATTCGCCTCTGCCGTTTGAGGTGAGTGGTTTAGCAAGCGAGGATGCATTTGCGGAGGATTAAAGCCCAAAACACCCCTTCATCGCGTTAAAGTAGGAGTCCCTTCGATGGATTGTATCAACGCAATCGCTAATATGCGCCGAGGTACGTTGGTTATCTTCCAGATTGCTCGAGACATCGATCCCAATATTTCGCCCATAATCAATCTTGAGTAAGATCTTGGCAAAGGAAAGCAGAGCGCGGTTCTCCCATTTGGAAGGCACGACAGCCAGTCGAAAGGAGTATGTTTGATGAAAATGATAGGCATTTCAACTGCATTTGAACATTCGTATTCGACGAATGAAATATGTATATAGTCTTGGAGTTCATGATGACATCAAAGAAGGCCAGGAGACAATATCCTAGTCTAACAGCAAGCTGTCGCGTCTCCTGTTTGCTATATACAAACGACGAGGGCGGCGATCCCACCGGTGAGAAAAGACATTTGGGATATTCGGATTCGGAAACGAAAGCACCACTCTTCACGAGTTCATCGAGTGAATGCTTTGAACACAGTTCGAGGTTCAAGGCATTCCCGCTAATCCACATACCCTGCAACTCGTCGGACCGAACATAAAGTTGCAATGCGTGCCCTTTCCGACGATCTTCTTGGGCATATTGCCAGAGGTTGTCGATTGTGCTGATGTTATAGTTATATCTGTAGGTCTCCGTCAATGGCTAGAAGACCAGGTGATCATAGGATGCTTACTCAGACAAGTCACAGCTCTATCGACAGCTCCTCTAGTGTCTCTGGTAAAGATGAAGATCCCGAGAATCTGACAACCCCAGTCCGCAGAGATGGGCGACATGGTCATTTGATCAGTTGAGAAGAACATCAATTCGGAAGGAGCAACACGGAGCGGAAAGAATCATTTTGGGAAGGAAGACATGTCGTTCGGCTGATCCAGAGGAGTTCATTCAGCGCCACACAGCAGAAACAATTATAACAACTACTATATCAATAGCAGCAACTACTACTAGAACTCATATCACTACCCATTTACTCCATTACATTTAGATTTACTCAACATCTTCACTCTTTAACTATCAAGCCTTACGTCTCAATCGACACACCGTCCAGATCCTTTGGCGCGGACTTTTGTGAGAGCAAGGGAACTGTTCTCAAGACACGGGAACTGGAACAGCGAGGGATTGAGAATTGAGTCCTGACCTATTGTCGCCATAATGTCCCAGGATGATCAGGTCCCCCCAAACGAGGAGGGCAATACGCAGCCTCGTCGAAGACTACAAATTCGTCAGCGTGCAGGACGAGTTGCCAACCGGACTCGAGGGTTTGTTCTCCGTTCTGGAGAGAATATTGTCAATGGTACTCGAACCGCTGCCCATATTACTCATGTGTTGGGCTACCGTGCGTATGAGCGCACGTTTGACAACCTGCATGCGGCCTTCCCTAATCAAATCCGTGCCCCCGTAGGAGAGCTTCTAGTGGAAGCCCGCAAGCAGTTCAGAATATTTCGATTAAGGGAAGGACAACCAGACGAAGAAATTACAGGGAGAGCAAATTCGACAAGAATCATAAATACTTTCCTGCGATCCCTTGGCCTCCGGCATATTGATTATGGAATGAACAACCAAGGACCTTGGGCATTAGAAGCAGAGGACATACATCGCATCGTAGATGAATCAGGTGAGTCCAATAGCTTCCATTTAATGCAAATTAAACTCTCGACTACTAAACAACGCCGTAGGACAAATGCCCCAACCCTATGGAACCGCCCGTCCATTTCTTGGGGATTACCGCGGCTGGGTAAATCGTAGGATGCAATTTACGGTTAATATAGTACAGCGCGAAGCAGGACGAAGGCTCCTGGATGTTGTGGATTTGGAGGCCGCAAAAGAATTCCTAAAGATGACCCTTCCGGAGATGGATCAAATCATCCACACAGACTTGACCTTGGGGGAAAACCGATATCGACTTCAGTGCCATGTTGACTATGTACTGTGGTTCGGGTACAAGCACCTCTGGGACACGAATTTAATAATCATCAAGCAACAGGAATACGGAGAACGCCAAAGGTTGTCGCCACTTGCAGCTATGAGTATGCTTGCTCAGCCTATGTCCATATACGTTGCTTTGCCGACTAATGGTAACAGCGTTGATTTACCACCTTCGGAACCTCACTGGTAGGTATAAGGAAACCTGGGGCCTCTATACGGACAGCATAAATTACCAGTTCTTCCATGTCGATGATCAGGGACAGGTAGGAATTCCCTATTGCCTTATGCCCGGATCCAAAGCTTATCTGCCATTACCTCAAGTACTCCAAGAGAGCCTATGTCGGGGGAGATCGACGTCTTTATCAAGGCTTCCGGCTGTGGTTAAAAATATACGATCAAGCATATGAAAGGGCTAGAGCCATTAGAGACCTCGCTGCAGAGCCCATGACAGAGCTCCAGATAGCAAGGACTCCGGAAACTATTTACGATCCCCTACACCAGGCTGTCTTAGAGACGCATGGGACTACTTTGTAATGCCACAATGATCCTCGCCATATCTTTGTATTGGCTTACTTGCCTTTACAACTGTGTTGAAAATTGTCGGGAGAGCCTAACAATAGAATTAACATGGATGAACGCTATTATCGACTGAATTACATGTCGCATTGTATCTTTCAAGTTAAAATTAGTAATAACCACAAATGACCTTCTTTTACTACCCTTATGGTAACTTCTGTAACCCTTGATCTGTGCTAAATCCCACTGTCTCCCTGTCATGTTCACCTCTGAGCGCAAAAAGGTGTGAGCCCACCTAGAGAAAGTCTAAACAGATTCAATGTGTATGTCAAATCCCACAACCATATTTTATAACCTACTCGTATGGAGCGCTGCATTCCGATAACGCATTCACTCTACAACAATAGTGCAGATGATGATTACACATATGGGCGTGCTATCTTGCTAAGAGAAAATCCAGCTGTTATTGATGTATCATGCCTTGTGGCAGGGTGAAGTTGGTTTGCTGACATTGGGTATCTGAAATGTTATGGGATATTGGCACCCCTAATCTCCAGAGGACGCCAAGCAGTCATCTACCAAAACAGTGGGGCTACACAAAAGCTAAGATACGCTACAAGCTTTGGCGTTTGCTCGTGTGCTGGTTTGTCAATTTCAGTTGGCCACTGGCGTCTTTGTCTTAGAGTCTAGCCACAGCTTGGGTACCATTACCCATCTCTCTTACTGGTAACCTTGTAAGGGGCGGTAATCAATCAAATGTCATTGGACTATCTCACGATGGAGGTAGAGGAGTATATTTAAGGCTATAGAATGCCCAAAACGTCACATTCTCTCCATTATATAGGCCGCATGTACATATTGGAAACGATAGAAATGTCCATACGAAAGAACAATATATGTTCTGTATCCAGTCAACCTACAACATATATACACTTCATACACACCTTCGCCCCTAAGCTAACCCGAATTCAGCCGGCCACAACCCTTTAACCAGAGCAGTATCCGACCTTGCTCGGCTCGCAATCACCCTCACATCCATCATACAAAACACAGGGGTGATCAGCATCAGTGCAAACATTGACCAGGGTAGCAGTGTCTCCAAAGCTCTGGTTAATACCAACAACCTCACCACCATTGCGAGCAGTGGTACCCTCGACATAGACGTTCCGCTTGCACTGGCTAGAGCAGTTACCGCAGGACCGGTACACCTTGCCGTAGTCTTCGGCGTAGAAGTTGATAATCTATTGATCGTTAGTCGCGGTTTCAGTGGGGTATATATAGTTAGAATAAGGGCATCTTACGTTCACAGTACCGCAGCCATTGTGTTGGATGACCTTATCGTCGGCGTGGTAGGCCCCACCGCCGATAATCCAGGTCTCGTCTCCTGATTTGTCGTTTTTCTTGGGAAATTGTTAGTGGCGAGCCAGAAAGTAGTGTAGGCCTGGAACATACGATGCTGATGGCATCCTCGCAGACATCCTCAAACCAGACAAATTCAAGAGTACAAGGGCCATCACAGTGAACACCCTCAGATTGGTCGGCACCGATGATAACGTTCTTCAAGGTAGCGCCGGAGTGGAGGTAGAAGACGGCATCGTGCCAGTCTCCTTCGTTTTGGCCACCGCAGGCACCAGAGCCGCGATCGTACTTGGCCCATCCGGCGTCGAAGACCTCACCGGCCGCGATCTCTATCACTGCACTGTTGGAGTGATGGGCTGTGGGCGTGGGAACACCACCCTCGTAGCCCAGACATGCCAGAGCCACGGGGAGGAATGCGGGGAGAAGAGCAATGCGAGAGAACATGACTGACCACACCTGATGACTGGAGTTTTGGGTCACTGGGAAGATTGGAAAAGCGTATACGAAGAAATCCGAGCTTTATATAGCCATGCTCTTCTCGCTCTCATTCTTGAGGTCTATTCCCATCCTGGCAATTCGCCGGTGGCCAGACAGAAAACCTGATAGAAGAGAGTCATTTAGTAAACACCCTTGTCTCAACCTGAAGCCACCTGGTCCAATATCAGCGAGCAAGTCGAATACGTTCCTCCAATCAAAGACCTACCTCCATAAAGCCAGTTCTTAGGATTAATATCCAAGTCACGGAAACCCGCAATCTCCGGAGGCAGACTAACCCTGCCCAGACTCTTGGCGGCGGAGCACTACCGCTTCTAATCCTCCACTTTCTGCACGAATTGCATTGCCGAAGCTCGGTACTCCCGGAGTTAACCCAGCGCTAGGCGATAGATTGTGGCTGTGTAGAATACTCATGCATTGTGACTGGTATTTGCATGTTCGATTCCGTAGCCGAGTGGGAGCTGCTCCTGGAATAACTCCACTAATGGGGTCTGTGTGTTTGATGTTACTGCTGGTACTTGTAAGTTCAGCAATTTTGTTTACTCTACTGTTAACCCTGGACGAGGCTCAGGGCAAATGGTGGATACCATGTTCTCAAGAGTTGAAACCGCTAGATATTCCACGGAGATAGATGCTCATATTACGTTCTTTACGGTAAAGTTGCCATGACCACGCAGAGACTTCTTCCACTCCATCTGAAAGTCCTTGTAAAGATAAACGGTAATACACGGGCTATATCCTTGTACGGCCTCGAATATGAGCGGCATTCCCCTACTTGTTTGTGGAAAGAAATCGTCAAGCTCATTAACGTGTTGTACATCGTCCTGGTTTTCGAACTGGACTACGAGTTATATTCCATGTGGAGCAGTTAATATTTTACCTAAATGAAGGACTGGTGTAGAGGTATCACATTCGATTTCAGTGTGAAAGATCCATGCTTGATCCTTCGTTTTTTTATTTTTGGCCCTCCATCCAGACGGAGTGAAGATTTGTCCAGTTCTACCCTATTCCCGTTCACAAGTTGCGAAACTAAGTATATACACTTGGTGTATTCATGGGAAAGACCATGTACGGTCTAGACCGGTTACTAAGACCCTTGAAGTCCTGTTCATTTTAGTCGCTGAAAGACTCGGTCTAAGGGCAATTAGTATTCCAATGCTTTGGCCCCTAGATATAGTTTCCTTTCTTGGCCTTCCGTATTCGTCAAGGAATTACAACGTTAGCTACATTAGCCTCAATTCATAGTTCAGAATGATAGCATAGTCGAACTCTTTTCCAGCGGATCATGAAGCGATTCAATGAATGAGGAATGGTCTCTAGGATACGTCCTGTTCTTGGTATGGAGATACTGTTTCTCTTGTAACTGTATGATGTTAGTGTTCATAATTCTAACAATTATCCACAAACCTTGAATGTTGCTATAGTTTGCCCAGGAGACCGTCAAATACCAACTTATGGTAAATAAAAAGACCTCAATCCTATGTGTATAATGGTATTGTAGCACTATCCCAACGAGCACCCCCATACTCTGAAATGACTTGTGACAAAGTGCATATTCTATACTGTACTAATACTACACAAACTGTAAAAGTCAAACCAAGAGCGAATCATATCCCCTACATACTCCTATGCCCAATGAACATTTCTAGAACACTGGAATCCATCATACCTTGGCTGTTGGAAAGAAACAGAGCTTGATCTGTTGGTTTTGTTTATATAGCTTTTTACTAAAGGTTCGAATATACAATCGGCCGGATGGTGTAGTTGGTTATCACGTATCGTTAACACCGATAAGGTCCTGGGATCGAGCCCCAGTCTGGTCATTGATTTTTGCAGATTTTTATTCTGTTCTCAGAGTGGATCTGTGGATACCTTCTTTTTGCCAAGACTTTATCATCTGAGGTCGCTGATAGGTTTTTGTTAGGGTTTGTCAGGGAGCTTCGGTTGGGGTTTAGGTACAGAGGATTTACTGAGACTCGAGACAATAGGATTTTTTATGAAGATATCATGTTCTAGCGTTTTAGTTATATGTTTCTTCCACAGAGGAACCATAAGTACCCTGCCCACACACCAATATATATATTCTCGCCACTCTTTCTCATGATCTCATTTTAAGAAAATATGTATATCCAACCAGGTTAAGCTCAGTCTTATGAGCACCAGTTACCATCTTGTACAACGCATTCCCTTTTCAGTACCAAATAAACCAGCTCCTTCAGGGTATTGCTGCTCAAATGAGCGTCCACAAACAACAAGGTAGAGAATTAGAATATGGCACGGATGGTGTCGATACATAGCTGGATATGTATTACGTCATTACATATTCACCATAGCCCTGCACTGATGAACGCATCGCATAGATCGTGAGTTCTCGGGACAGCTGATGTGTACTTCAACCCAAAGATGCTGCACGACTGTGTTTTCCATGAAACATATGTCTTACTTCTTCACAACGTAAGATCTCATTTATTATTTTGCAAGTTCATTGAAGTGAACCTTGGTATAGACCAGTAAACTACAGCGATCCAGAATCTAACCGAATCTCCAAAATACAAAGGAGTGAATATATATATATATATATATATATATGTATCAAATAAATACTAATGTATTAAGTACAGCGAAAGATCGAATACAGCGCCTGCAATACAATCACCGAATCAACACGAACGAGCGCAAGACGGACTTGGACGAACCCGTTTAGCAACCCTTGCACTCCTTGACGTAGAGGTCGGCAGCGCGGTAGGTGGAGCTGTGGCGACCGTACCAGTAGACGGTCTTGACGGGGTTGTCGCCGTAGCCCTCAACGGCGAAGTAGGCGTTACCACCGTGGGTGAAGAGACCCTTCTCGTTAACACCGAAGTCGATGGTGCTGGCACCCTCGGGGACAGCAGCGGAGTGAGGACGAGTGAGACCGACGGCAGCGGTGTCCTTCTCGACGACGTACAGGTTCTGCCAGCCGGTAGGGGTCTGGTCCTTGGCAGTGTAGGAGACGGCGCCGGTGTCCGGTGTGGCGTGGACTAAATGAGGAGATTAGTTACCTGTTGGTGATATTGTTGAGGTGCGATGAGGGAGCTCACAGATGGCGATGTCCTTGTTGGCGTCGGTGCCGTTGCCGCCGTAGTAGAGGTACTCTGTAGAATGTTAGAGAACTATTAGATATGTTGACAAGGTAAGAGTAAAGTACCTCCGTCGGTCAGGACGGTGAGGCCACCCTCAGCAACTAGGGTAAAGGCAGCGGGGAGGGAAGCAGCGCTAACGGCGCTGAGGAGACCGGCAACAGCAGCAATGGAGAACTTCATTGTGACGGTGGTGGAGTTGAGAAAGAAGGTAGAAAAGGCTTTGCAGGGAGATTGGACTGGAATTTGTTAGATGAGTGATCTCGATAAAAGACGTGAACTGGCCTCGTTATATATCTTGAGCATGCTATTTTGGGCGAGACATGTTTTACCCTCAGAAGCAAGTTAACATCACCGTCTTTCAGCATATTGCCTCGGTGGTCCTCTGTTTCTGATCACCAGTGTCCGATTGGTAGTTAATCCTGGTGCTATATAAACTTGTTTCAGAGTCCCTCATTCTCTGACGATCATTACCCCATTATTCTCCATCACCAATCCCTCATGCCATCGATCTCTTGCCTGGGGAGAGCCCGACGAACGCTATATTGCCCTCAACATATTATTTTATAAGATTTTACGAAAAACATTCCCCCACTCCTATGCGTCGTTTGTCTTAGTTATTGAGCCCTGAGAATTGAATAGTGTCTGGGTCAAAAAGCATCCCTGAAATGCGAGTCTCGGCGGGATATGACGGGTCCACAGTGAGGTCATATAATATGGCTTAATATAACCCCCAAGTTATGCATCTTTGATGCCATAGCCTCTATAGAAAACGAAGTATAGACAATGCTTTCAGATGAATAGACAGGTATACTGCACTTGCAAAGAAGAAAATACCGTCCTTACCCTATTTCAGACACTTTTGCTCTGGTAGAGTTCTCTTTCAGATGTGAAGCCTCGGCATTTAAGCCAGGCTCTTTAACCGCCTGTCTTTCCCAATTATCCGCTGATTAACACTAGTGGAGCCCCGCTAGGCATCTATAGTGCCGGCGAAAACACGGGAAACCGTTGTCTTCCAGAACCAATATTGGGCGGTGCTCTACCAAAAGGTGTAGCGTGTTTAACTAGTACGATCGTCAGGGCTATGTTGAGCTTACGTGGATCAGTGCCGCTAGAATTGCTGAAGAGAGCACAGTGATCAGCGTTTCTAGTCCGGCTCCTCCCTATATGTCCGTTTGGAGGGTTAGTTACACACTAGCTGGTATGAGAACCATAATAATTTATGTAAAATATTGCCTCACGGTTTAAGTCCTCGATAATGTGAATACCCCAACCATAAGATGCTTCTTCACTATCATAGAAGACAATGGAAGTGTCTGGGTGCGTTGATAGTAGATCTGCGAGCGGTTTCGATCGATATCAATACCTGAGATATCGCGTCCGTCCGGTCGCGGGATGAGGCAAAGCTATTGCGGAATTTCCACAGCGAAATTTGCGCTTCGTGATGTCAATTACTCGACTGGACAAAGCCGATCGTCAATGGCTTGATGAAAGAGGTCAGCTGTAAACAGGCGCATCGTGTCTCAAGATACGCTTGCTCCAATTGCACAAAGGCACCCGCATGGGAGAAGCAATGTGGCGTATCAGCCTCGACTATTATTTCATCGACATCTCCTGCACTGGCTTAGAGGTGCGAAGAACTGCAGAACAGATCCAGAATGTAGGATTAATCTTGAATAGTTGTATGTTTGCTCATTGGAGATGTGGAGCCCTGGCTATTGCTTCGTATAGTGCTGCCTTATCCTTGAAGAGTCCTTGTAGCAATCTCTGATTATCTAGTTCTTTTGGACTCAACTAGTGGCAGAATATGTAGCAGTATGGCTTGAACTACTAGAGTGCTGCAGTGCAAATTTCAACTTATCGAGAGCTTCGCTGTCGACATTGGGGAAGCCCGCGTACAACTGGGCTCAGCATTCCCGATGATTCACATTTAGCAGTATTCTACAGGGCTAAAGGTCCACTTGCGTACGTATGCTTTTACTCAAGTCATCAGTCGCCAAGCTCTAACTTCGGACGCATGTCCATACGCTTGATAATAGATAAATTAGCGGATACTATGTAACCACCGAATACACCACCGACGGATAGAGGTCGAGCGCTCCGGGCGTACGTATACAGATCCTAGGCTGTGGGACACCTGTTGCTCATATGAGAGTTCGTATAACAGCTACTGAAACTTTGTTGGGGGAATGTCCACAACCTCGAGTGATACTGTGCAAAATTGTATGGGCGGCTAAATGCCGCTCGTCCACATATCTCAATGCTGTCAAGCTTTTAATCTGATAGTAAAATGGTTAATTAGTCCGTTAATTTACAGTGATTAACGGACAGTACCAGTGCGTCTGTTTTAAATAGCCTAGCGTACCCACGATACGTGTACTGAGATTTAGTCTCTCACAGTCATACCCACTGTGTATCTAACTAACAATGCATGAATGCATGCAAGCAAGAATAAGAAAATAGCGGCTGAGGAGTCATTGAAGAAGCAAGTTAATATCGTTAAACCACAGCTCACAAAGCTCACACATCCCCAGGGACATCATATATCATGAAGTACGCTGCATATTCACCAGGTCCACCATACTTCGAATCATCCTGAATAATTCTATCGACTTCTTGAAAGCCAAGTCTCGCATAAACCCCGCGTCCTGCCTTGAAAGCCAAAGTAAAAATGGGGACTCTAGCATGTTCAGCATGTTTAATTCCATTTGCAACCAGGGCTGTGCCGATTCCTTTTCCCTTGTTCTCCGGGTGAACAGCCAGATAGTCAAGTCCTACATATGGATTAGCTATCCCCATTTGCGTCACTAAAGTTCACCGATGCACACTTACTGATATACGGTTTCTCCGCCAAGATGCGGTCCATTACAACGTGATTCTTATCGTCAAGGCTGTCCATGTCCTCTCTCGGACTCCACCAGGCCGATTCAGCCAGTTCCTGGTACCGCTTTTTCTCATCTTCACTAACATCCGGTACCTGTGCCTCGGCCCACGCAGGACTGCCATTCTCTGCGGTCCGGTGCCCGGGCGGAAGTATCTAGCGCGCGTAGCCAACGACAGCACCCGTAACGGGGTCTACAGCCTTCTGATGTCGTACTTTCTCGCGGTCGCGCAGAAGATTACGCGGCTGTCGCTTTGCCGATTGTTCGATGATAAACTCCCGTTTCATATCTTTCGGCCATAGGGTGATCCAGTTTGGATCCTCCCAGAAGGCGGCCATGTTGTTCCGCGCCAGAGCGGCGGCATCTTTAACGGAGCAGGGTTCTATTTTCCAAGTTGTCATTGTTGTATATCGAAGAGCCAAGAGGGTTGGTTTTAGACGGCCAAAGTGAGGAGTTTCACAGGGAAACTACGGTGTGTTTATTACAGCCCCTAGTTATTGTAAGGCGCAGATCAGTACTGGCCAGGTGTACTTTAGCATCCTTAGGAGCAGATAGGGGAATATCTCCCGGATGGTTAATTGCGAAGTGCAACGCACTGACATTGGTTCGTATTTGTTGAGCACTCGTGGCTGCCTAGTGATCGATTGCAGATCGGCGTTTTATCTATGGTGATCATCAGTAGCATGTGCTGCGGTTGCCCTAAGATTCACCTTTTGAGCTAGGCGTCGGTAGATATATTAGCCGTTATATCTATCGGTTGGACTTCTTATGCATATACACTTAAAGCAACCAGTCTCTGCGATTCAGTATGTTAATTGAAGAATCTATACTTAGATTATCAGATATGAATATACGTGAATATGCCCACAAGCCAACCTGGCCTTCAGTAGGCATAATTAATCAGTGACAGACCTACGGATAATCATTAAGAGCATACTAACGTTTTCGTTACAGGAACTACATCTCGCTACGTCTTCTAGGTAACTACATACATTTGTATCAATGCTTGAAGCTAGTATGAGAAATCAAGAACTAGATTGTCAAAGACCTCATAGCTAAATGAGTGACTACAAAGCAAACAAGTAGACGACAGAAAACGTGTACAACGGCCGCGTACATGTAAAAAAACAGGGGCTCAGTGAGCAGCACTCAAGGATCATCAGGACCCCTCAGTGTTCACACAATACATTCCTCGACCACCATGGTTTAACAATTGTAAACCAATGTGAAGCCGATATCCGCACCATTACCGACCGAGTTCTGGAAATTGACACTGCCAGCCGAGGTCTGCCATTCACTCAACTGCACCAGCCAGCTCATGGCGGTAGAGCAGGTGTTAGAGGCCAAGACAGTGTGGGCCGAGTTTGTGGTAGGTCCCTTGGGGAAGATGTACGTCGCGACCATTTCTCTCTTGTGTGGCGGATTATTGTATGTGGGAGCTGGACTGCCATTGCTAGGGTCGGCAGACCAGATGTCTGCTTGGGTGTCGCTTGGGGCTATTTGGCCGTCGCTTAGTGGAGGAAGCTCGATCTCTAGTCGGCAGCCGGTGGCGCCGGAGGGGATGTTGCTGAAGGTCAACACGGAGATCTTGTTGTCGACAAGTGGAGAGCCGCTGCGCTGGAGGGTAAATTGCTGGCCCGAGTAGGGGGTGTTGGGGTTTGCGGCGTCAAGGATGTTGATGATGGAGGGGGCTAGGGTGGTGCAGGCCCGAGGTAAAAGCTCGGTTGGGGTTGGGACAGCGCTTGCTGTGGAGAATAGAAGAGCGATGAAGGTAATAGACTTGATCATTTTAAAGTACGCAAAGAATGAATGAAGCTTTTGGAGTTTGAGCTTTGAGGGAATCTTGTCAGATTGCGTTGGGTTGCTTTGATCAGGAGTTTAAGAAGCAGGATGGCTCCCGCTTATTTATGTTCATTCTTCTCCATACTGATCCGTGTATAAACAGCCACTTCAAGCCTGTCTGTAACTTTTCTCATGTGGCTTCCCATATTATACGTAATCCTATCCAATCAATAGCCTCTTTATCCCATAGTGGCTGAGACATAGATGCCCGACAATAGTAAACCAACACAGAACCAGTAACACTTGGCTAAAATAAGAGTGCGGCGTATACGAGTCACTCGAAGTTACGAGGTGGACTAACCCAAGAAAGAACCATGAGCTCATACACGTCGACTGGAGAGGATAGCTCACATGAAGTTGCATGAAACGCCCGATCTAGCCACTGCTATGCCGCAGTTGAGGATGTCAATATACAGGACAGAATTATCCATAGCAGGGTGTAGATGTATCACGTTACACAGATGCACATCCAATACTTTGGGAGGGCTCTGTTCTCATAAGAGAACACGAGATACACCTCTTGGCATTTCTGCGGCTCAGCAATCTATCGCCTCTCTTGCATCGTGACGTCGTAGATCCGTCGAATAGGGTTTGGAGCATGTATATTATCTGTTGGTAGGGGCTTCCGTCTGGTGGCCCGGAGGCCCGGAAAGATGGGTTCTTCCGGGCCGCTAGGCGGGCCCACAACACCAAGCGGGAGAGCTAGCTTAGATAGTGAGATAGTCAAGAATGAAAGGATGAGGCGATAGGCCACAGAAATCGCACGTTGAAATTATCTACAGGTGGTGGCACAAGCTATAATAAGCTATTGTAGAATAGGTTACATTCGTATAACGTGACTACTTCAGCTATCATATCGCTGATCCAAGTAGAGAGGATGCAGCGGGAAAGACACTTGCATTGACGTCAGTTTTGATGGTCAGCTATACTAGTTTTGACCTTAAGGCTTGAAAGCTTATACGGCAATTTCAGATTGTGATTGACTAACGTAAGTGGACCATCTAGCTGTACAAGTGTCTGTGGTATCAAGGAATATATCATCGATCGTCGCGGAATACTCTGCTACTTACGCGGCATTTGCGGACGACACAAGACAGTGTAATCGTGGTTTCCCACTACTTGCTATCAGCGTCCTATATCAAAAACGGAATAGTCCTCTTGTGATTAAAGTAAACTGGATTTGTTCATAGCTGGGCTAAGGAAGCTGAATCTCACTGCTGAGCATAGTACGCGATGCCTGTTGCCTACGGGGGCTAAAAATGAAACACCCGCAATCAACGAACACGAAAGTGTCGTATTGATTTTACTTTCACCCAGTGTCAGAAACCCATAGAGCTTCCGGGATACAATATTCTCTGGCTGTGGCTGAGAGACATCTTATTCAGTCCACTAATTCATCCCAGTAATCACCCTATCCTAGTCCCAACAAACTCGATGGACCCTAAGCCACTACAGAGCGGTCTAGAATGAGAATGTACTAGTTCAAGTACGATAGGGCGTCTTTGGAAATTTATTATGAACCGGTAGACAGTATAGTCCTTTTCTAATCAAGTTTCGTTTATTGATGAAAGTACGTCCACAAGGCTGATAGGTTTCCCGATAGAATCCACTCCTGAAGGGCGGGGTTCCACACGGACGAAACATTACCAGCATGCCCTATAAAAGAGGATGGGCTGACATATGCAGTTTCCATGCTAGGCAAAGTACAAGGTAGGTTGTGCAGATGTTGGTGGCGTAGCCAACGCCCAGGTCAGGGCCGTTCCACATCTTCATGACATATTTGCGGCTATGGTGACCCAATACCAGGTGTACATTCAGGTTAGCTCATGTTGCATACGTTTGGTCCAGATTCCGGCGTATAAGAAGCATACAAGGGTATTAATACGCACCAGGTTTGTTCTGATTGAGATATACTGACAAAGATTTGATGCCACAACGCTCTTTAATAGACCTGGACATAACTACATAGCTAGCACAGTAGACACCTGAGTCACCAACACACGCTTACGTTTGCTTACTTGATTATTTCACTCTCCGCGGAACAGACGCCATTCAACGTAGCTGTGTTCGCGCAACTCAGGTGAAACTGAAACATAACGGTTCTCGTTTTCAACGGTAGCTCAACATTCCTCTCAGAAAGCCCTCTATGACCTGCTGTATTACAGGCGCCATCTGTGGAAGGCCCTTAACGATCTCACAGACGCCTCATGCGTAAGAGCAAGTACCTATGAGCGTGTCAAAGAATCCGCTCCTGTTGGCATTTCCCTGCTCCTTTATCATACTGTGTATTGTCTAATGAGTCTCGCAACCCAACCATGAACGGTTAGTCCTACTACAGGAGGAAAGAAACCAGACCAAATATGAATTGTATACCACTATATGATGCGACTATAACAGTGGTGGTAACACGGTTTCGAGATGGCACCAACATGTAAACGCTTTAAGCTATGATCGAAGATATGTTACTACGCGTGGACTCCACAGGTGGCAAATGACATGCTCAGGTGCATCTGTGGAGCATAGCTAGATCGCCTTTGAGATATCCCAGCAGAGTATTACTCTCCTTGCTTACGAGTTGGATAGTGAAGCCGATATCCTGTCATTATCTACCTAGCCATGGCCAGGCTAGAGATCCTAGAACAGGATGCATCCTCAATCACAGTGCTAGAGCTGACTTAGACCTCAATAATGGTCAGGTGAGCACAGTTACATATCGACCAAAAGTTGAAGCCCCAGTCAGCTGATGCTGTTGTAGGGATAATCCTAGACTACACGTTGACCATTTCATATAATCCTCCAGGATTCGAAAGGTCGATCATGCTGTTATGTCTCACTTGTGTGCAACATCCGTTATAGTGGCACTGGACTCTACTAATTATATCGATATCAAGACAACATACATTGTCGTCATTAAGTTCTACTATATTTTAAGCGGACGCGAGAAATCATACCATTCAGGTTACATAGCAACTACTCCTCAAATGTTCCAACAGTACACCTTGTGCACCTTTGAATAGATCCTGAACATCATCAAAGCCCATCTAGTGGTCGAAAGACCTTCATCCAGCGCTAAAACTAACATTAGCAACCTCGCGCAAGCTGGACCAAGAAAAAGCTCACCTTATCATACGGCTTCGTAGAGTCCACAAATCTCAAATCAGTTGCCAATCGAATCCGTCTTTCGGGATCTTTGTTCTTGCAACTAGCGTGGACCATCCAGGGATTATGGAAGATAACATCCCCAACCTCATATTCCCCGATCAGCCACTTCCGATTAACCTTTTGTCCGTAATCAACTGTATCTCGACTCAAGAAACCACCGTCATTCATATTCTTATTGAAAGCAGACACGCGCTCCTCATCCGTTAGATTACCTGCGTTGCGACTGAACTCCTCTTCCGTCTTCTGTCCAATATCAGTCGAACCTTGGAGATACATCAACCCACCACCTTCAAGAGAGATGTCCCCAATAGGCACCCACGCTGTGAGACTAGTAGGTGGGCCGGCACGGAGATACATCTGATCGAAGTGAACGGGTGTGAGCTCGCTATCTGGAACAAATGCTCTCAACAGCGTCCGTTGTAACATGGTAATGTGTTCCCATCCAGCGAACCGTCGGATAAATGCTCGCAGCTCTTCTATCTCACAGAAGCCGAGGTAGAATTGAGCCTTGTGTGCGCTGATCATCAGCTCCAGGTATCTTTCCGACTCTTCGTCATCCTTGAGTCCGAAAAGCCGGCGGAGGTTCCCTGGTGGGAGGTACTTGCGGCTGTCCTTTTCGCTGAAGATTCCTTCGACCGTATCCGTGCCGGGCTTGAGGAGGCCGGATGGGGACATATACTCGAAGTATTCGCGGCGGCATTTGAGGACGGGCTCTTTGGGGAGGAGGCCTTTTACCTATGTCGAGTCGATAGTGTGTTAGAATGGTAACGTTGGACTATGGCTAGAATAGACTTACCAGAAGATAGCCATCACGGTTAAATCGCTCTCGCATGATTTCCAGTGGGGTATCCTTCGAAGTCGGCTGCAAGTAACCAATTCTCTCCGGGTCCATGGGCCCAAAATTGGACTCTAAGCTGAGATTCTTTGGGTCGGTGGGATAGTATTTGCCGTATGTGTCGTCTTTGGGAAGAGCTTGCTGTTGCTCTGTGGTGGATACAGAGGTCAATACCTCGGATTCAACCATCGTAGCCATTTTGAGGTGTCTCTGTAGTGATCTATGAAAGCAATGAGAACTGATAGCTAGTTTAAATCTACAAAACAACTAACCTACGTGTAAAGAATATGTCGTTCTTATAACATGAGCATGTCAAAGAAGAGCCCCCACGCTCAACCAATCAAATGCCGTTGCCGTCTATAGCCGAACTACAGCCGTGCGCCAGTTTCTATAGCCGATGGACCAGAATCAACTTATTCCCCGCATTCATTTTCGATATCCCACCACGATCCACTGAGATCAAATCACCAAACTTGACTATGACGAAAAGTAAAGGGGAACGTCTCTACCGAGCTTGCATCCGCTGCAGGCAGCGGAAAACGAAATGTGATCTGTATGTGTCCCAAAAGCCATGCCACCTAAAGATTGTCGCCTAACGGAGTTAGACAATACACCAACGAATACAATTATTATCCCTGTTCAAAGTGTTTTTCCGAGGGACATAGATGTGTTATTGCAGCTTCACGGCGCGGTGGTGACTACTCACGGTTTCGTGTCCGGAAATCCCAGAAGCATAGGGAGGAGGAGGTTCGAGAATGCGATCGCGCGGAGCACACCATTGAATCCAGAGGTGTAGACTCAGCCAATACAGAGACCACGGTAACAGACCACAATCTTGGGGGTATTCAAAATCCGCTAGAGGCTCTTCAGATTCTCGCACAGACGGCTTCGACCGAAAGGAATGCGCGAAAGAGAAAAACATCTATGTCTCAAGTCCACACTAATCAGATGTCTGCGAGAGAAGAGAGTAATGCCCAGGGTGGCCCTTTCACTCATTTGCCAAGGAACTCTTCGAGTCTCCTCACTAGTGAACTCATCCAGAGTGGCATCGTGGATATTCAATTGCTGGAACCTTTGCTTCAATAGTATGTCGTACATCCTACAGCACCCCGCTCCAGACTAACGTTTTGACTAGCTACATCCAAAATTTCCATCCATATCTACCAATCGTGCCCGGCCATCTTTCTTCCTTGGATAATATCACGCAGTCATGGGGAAAGGAGACGTTTCTTTTAACAGCTGTATTGACCATTGCAACAACGGACCGAGTGGGACTAGAAGGGTTGCATACGAGAATATCGCAGTACATGGAAAAGCTAATTCTGCGAGTGGTGTTGGGTGCCGCCAGTGTGCGGCATGTTGGCTCCGTGGAAGGACTGCTGCTCCTGGCCGAATGGGTTCCACATATCAGCGCCGAGGAATGCGCAAGGGATGCTGCAGCCAACAACGGTCCGTCGCATCAAGTTCAAGTGACTGCAGAAGATAGTGTTTCATGGAATCTCATTGGGCTGGCGGTCAGACAAGCTTATTTGTTACATCTGGAAAGGTACTCGTTCAGAGGCGAATCCAAGGATGAGGATAGACTAGACTATCATCGTAATAGACTGGCATGGATCTGTGAGAAGGATCTCCACATTCCAATATTCCAAGCTAACGTACCTAGTCACGTACCTTGCCGACCGTCAAATTTCCATACAGATGGGACAGGCATTTTGGTGTCGTGGACCTGGATTATCCACTCGGTTCACGATCGAAGACTACCCCTATTTACGACCTCAGAAGGCGAATGGGGTCGATTATGCGAGTTTTGTCCAGGCTCAAGTTGAGTTAACCACTATTTTTGGGAATGTTCATGATATCCTTTACGCATCCAAAACTCGTACCGTGCAGCTCATGCTCATGGGCGACTACACCAAATATCTTGATGACAGCTCCAAGGCATTAGCCATGTGGAAGGAGGCCTGGGCCAATGTCGATCTACCTCCTCACTTAAGCGGTCTCCTGTGTCTCCAGTTCGAGTATCTTCGTCTTTACATCAATGCGTTCGCCTTCCAGGCGGTTCTTTATCGAACGCCCAAAGGTCCTTCTGGATCTGATGGTGGAAAGAGCTCATATTTTCCATACAGCGTCATGGCTAGTGCCGATGGTAGACACATATATATTGCCATTGATGCAGCCAAAAGCGTGCTTAAGTATCTTATGGAGCGGTTGAACCCCACAAAGCACCTCCGGTATATTCCTGTCCGGTTCTATCTGTACGTCTAGTGCATCTACCGCTACCACACATTAATGATGCTAACCATTCTCTAGATACGAAATACATGCTTCGGTCTTCCTCTTTAAGGCGCTGACCGTTGGGGCTTTAAGCTCCGAGGAACAACAGACCTGTACCACACTAGTTCGCCAATTCATCGCCATGCTCAAAAGCGCATCTACAAGCCCGTCTCACATCGCCTCCAGATACGGCAAGTTGCTCACAGGTCTGTGGTTCCAGGGACAGGCCACACCCGAGACAGCAGACGACTTTGTTCAATCGAGGCACTCGGCGCAAAACCCGCTACCAAGCCCCATAGACCTTGACGAATTTACAAATACGTCCGTGATGGACAGTACAGGCCCTTTCCAGGATGAATTCTCGACCCAACAGGTATTATCGTTCCTGGAGCCAACTGAAGGTTTGGAATGCCCTGACACTTTCCTATCTAACTTGCCGTTTCTTCGAGGCGGATTCCCTGACTTGGATAACCATGGCGTGGGGCAGCTTTTGATGGATTTATAATTGATGGTACTTTATTTGGTAATCATGGGAGAACAGGATAGTCAGTAATAGTAGCAATGATGAATTGGATATCTATAGCCGACGCTAATTCCCCGCAAAATCATGCCCGTGACCGTGCCTACCCCGGATTCCAATTCGGGAATAGTGTTACCCCGCATCAGCAAGATTGTCGATCGATGGCACTTGCTGTCTCTAATCATCGTTGGGAATGCGGAGAGTACACTTGGTTCAAAGCTATGACAGCGTTTATTTGGCTAGCTAGTCAGAGAAACGAGGCAAACCTTCACAATGGCCGTCTACAGCCGTACTCTTGGCGTAGATAAAGATACCGGGCCTCCACTGATACTTAAAGGGGTCTCCAGTGAGCAAACATTCTATAGCATTAGAATTCTGTAAAATAGAAGCATACCTTTCAAATGACACTCCTTCAGAGAATTATTCGCAATGATACCGTCAAGTCGGATCCCCCGGAGATATATAATTTCCGGGTAGTCCTAATCAGCCTTTCGGTGTGCTCAACATCCCCTTCGTGTAGTATATGTTCATAGAAACTGATGATATCTAGGCATGTGGAGCGTCTATGCTTTTTGGTTTTGATATGGGTGTCATTGGAGGTGTCCTAACCATGAACTCCTTCAAAGAGTGAGTCCCTCTTCCCGAGAAGTCACCTGCACTAGGCTAACTGAATCAAAGACAATACGGGCTAGTAGGAAAGGAAGACACTGTTTTAGCAAACCTGGAGTCCAACATCGTCTCGGTCATTCAAGCAGGGTCTTTTCTGGGGGCGCTAGTCTCCACATACGTTGCAAATGCCATTGGACGACGATTATCACTGATACTCTCTTCATTGATACTGTTTGTCGGTGTTGCTCTGCAAGCCGGCGCTAGTGGTATTATTGGCGTTTTGTATGCAGGACGGTAAGTAAATTCGTTTACTGAAAGTGTCTCATTAACTAACATGGACATGGTCTATAGCTTCATCGGGGGAGTCTCCATCGGGATAGCATCTTCCGTGTGTCCAATATATATCGCTGAAAACGCACCACGCGGCATCCGTGGATTACTGACCGGGTTCTATCAGTTAACTCTAGTTTGCGGTCTCACGGTAGGTCTAGACTTTATGAGATAGATCTCGCTGTTTTCCATAAAGTAAATATATCTGACAAGGGTACTGCAGCTAGCGTTCTGGATCAATTACGGCTGTGAACGTCACTTAACAAGAAAGGAGCAATTCATTATTCCTCTTTCGCTTCAAGCATTTCCCGCCGTGATCCTTCTGGCCGGTATGCTTCTTGCAAACGAGTCGCCGCGGTACCTCGCGATGAAGCGGCCGGAGAGAGCACCACGCGTCCTTGCCACACTCCGGGGGTTACCTGAAGACCATCCATATGTGATAGAGGAGTTGAACAACCTGCGGCTTCAACTGGAAGAAGAGTCCCAGCACTCGGAATCATCGATGTGGTCTCTTCTAAAAGAATCCTTTTCGAAGAAGTCCTACCGCCGGCGATCAATCCTATGCATTACCCTCATGATGTGGAGTAATATGACGGGCACCAACGCCATGACATACTATTCGCCCACCATCTTCGCAAGTGTCGGCCTATCGTCCTCGTCGGTGGGCCTGTTTGCGACGGGGATATACGGTATCGTCAAGTTTATAGCCTGTGGCATCTTCATCGTTTTCGTATCGGACACACTCGGTCGCAGAAGATCGTTGTTGTGGACAGGGATTGTTCAGGTATGCAATAACATGTCATGTTGTCGAACAATCTATTTATAACCGGGCATAGGGCATCATGCTATTTTATGTCGGGTTTTACGTCCGATTTGATACGATATCGGAAAACGCCCCCATCACACCTCAAGGATACATCGCCCTAATCGCCATATATCTCTTTGCCGCCGTATATCAATTTGGGTGGGGACCAGTGGTATGGTCCTATTGCGCAGTAAGTCTTACGCATCGCACTTCAATATGCTTCTGCTAAATGGCGGGGCTAGGAAATCCCCCCGGCACGCCTCCGGGCCCTCAACATGGGCATGGCCACAGCCTCGCAGTGGTTCTTTAATTTTGTTGTTGCCAAATCCACACCGACGATGTTCGCGACATTAGGGAAAAATGGGTACGGGACTTATTTTGTGTATGGGAGTTTCTGTTTCGTGATGGTTATATATACTTGGTTCTTTGTGCCGGAAACCAAAGGTAAGGTTGTGGTTGCGTTGACTTGCTTTTAATACTCAGGGAATCACGGGACTAATAATGAACGATCTTAAAATTAGGGCTATCGTTGGAATTTATGGACGAGCTTTTCGAACGGGATACCGTGCGTGACAAGTTTATGCCGACGCGCGATGTTCATTACTTGGCGGGTAAGGGGCAAGAAGAGTAAATCATCCATGTTTATTGGGACAACTCACCTTTCCGAAATTGACCAGTCTCACGATCAATTTTACCCGTCCTACGGATGAAGAAGATCCAAGTCCAGGGTCGCTAGTCTTACAAGATAAATTATAATCTTCAACCATACTTGCATTCGGGGCTGCAATATCTTTAGGTCGCTGGACACTTTGACGCAGACTTACTTGCTTCTCTCCAAACGTACTGTTCCTAGTTACGGACGCTAAATATCTTCAATATGAATGTAGACCCTCATCCTACAGTAGAGGTCCTCCCGAGGTTTCTCTGCAACAATGCTACCGTGTCCACCGTGTTGCTTTCTTTGAGCTACCAGTGCAGATGGATGACAGCAGATATTTTTAATTCTTTGGCGGAGTGTAATAATCTGCACACCCTTTACATCGACGCAGTCGTCAATATTTGTCTACTGGAAACCCTGAGCAGCCCATCCCCTTTTGTGGCTTTGCGATGTCTACAAATAACGGTGACAGATGATGCCCTTCCGTCGCTATTACAGATGGTAGGATCAGTACGGGACCTCAGTTTAGTGCTCGAATTGAGTGAAAGGAGCGACTCTACTTTCCTCGGCAGCACCGCATTTCGACACACCTCCAAGTTAATAGGGCTGCGCAGCCTTCAAATTCTCACCCACGACCGTATGGAAGTGATGTCGAATGAGGATCTTCTGTCTCTCGGCAGGCTAACGCAACTGAGAGAACTAGTCATTGGACCAATCAACCACTTGATCTTTCTGGGCGGCACCTTATTTCTCAAATAGTGACTTTGAAAGCCTGGTCACAAATTTTCCCCATTTACAAACATTCTGTTTCGGGCTCACCCGGTCCACGCTCACCACAGTATGCCTGAGTACCCTCGGCAAACACTGCCGGAGCCTTTGACTTGATAGTACTCAAACCTGAAAAGGTTCCTTTATTTCCAGAGGTCAGTTCGCTCAAGCATATTACTGATCAGCGCTTCTCAGATCAGGTCCTAGATTTCTGGGCACATAGAAACCCGGGCCCATAAAATGGTAGTAAGAGAAGAACCAACCCTGGCATATTTAACCCTAATCCGACCACTTCACACAAATTGCTACAAGAGGGTCGTTAACGTTCATCGGAAGGTTCCCCAGAAAGGAGAAATACTGCATCAATATAGTCTGATAGCAACCAATTATCTTTCTCCCCTCTTATGTAATGCAAATTCAGAATTTCCAGTCTAACTGATACTATTCTATCATCTCCCGTAAAACTCCCAAGGCTATAGCAAGCCGCACAATTGCACCAGAATTATTCCATACTATCATGCACATGATAGGAAGTCATTCCAATGTACTCTCCACACCTGGTCCGACGCTATAGACAAAGCCTTATTTCCTCGGAGATCAGGTGACTGCATGCATCGCACATCACGGACGCCAATGCATGGCACTGGGTATCGCCACCAGAAGTACCAAAGCATTGCATAAAGGACAAAAGGCGACTCTATAACCGCTCTAAATATTGGTAAATCTTCCACACTGTTGGACTCCAGTCCAGAGCCTCCACCATCGGGGGGTTTCGGCGATCCACAGAGCGCCAGGGATAGTATGCAACAAGATCTATTGTCCTAAGGGCTGTTTATATAGCAACAAGGTAGGAAACTGTGTATGAGATGACTCCCAACTTGAACGTGTATGAGGATATGCTGCAGCAGAAGTCTCTTCAAGAACATATAGCATCCGTGATATCTTGGGTTCGACCTCACAAGGAAGTGCTTAGCCTGGGCATTTTGACGGTGGTGAATGCTGGGTGCTTAATGTAGGCTGTGTTGCTAAGGCAATCGAACTCGCGCTAGTAACATTGGTCTCGGTCAAAGTTAAGGCTTTACTATAGGGAAATATGAGTAGTAGAGATCATTATCCTTGTATGGTAAACTGCTTACCTTGCCTGAGGTCAATGTTACTAGCGCAAGTTCAACCTCTTTGGAACATGATTCAATACGCACCCACTCCTGTCGCGCAGTATCGTCCCCGAGGCTCCACTTGGCTACCTACCATGTCTCAGGGATATGGACGTTTCCACCACAGTGATAGTTCATAGCTCCGATACCGGTTACATTGCGACACGACAATGACCAAAGCAGAGCTTCCTGGCTTTGGCCGACCGTTAGATTGCTAATCTGACTTCCCGGAATGCAGCTTCCCGCATGTTCTGCGACAGGATGACATCGAGCTTACTGAGTAAGGTAGGACAGCTCCGAAAACACATCGTGTTGCTGATTCTTGTGACAGACGATTGTGTACATATCGAGAAATCCTCATCATGAGAGTCATAAATGCTATCACGGACGAGCCTGGGTGGGACCGGCAGGTAGGGTAACACATGTTTATCATCACTACTGGTAGAGTGACTACGAAATAGACTGACAGTCTTTTAGGTCTTTGACAAGGCAATCACCGCCAAATGGCGCAGCGAGATTATTGATACTGACAAAGGCATCACCCCTAACATGATAGACTGGATCATAGATGAGGTGAAATGGAAAGCGGAGAACTATTCTACTACTGGCTTTGTTGTCGTCTTCGATCCTGGAGTCGTCAAGTCGGACACTGCAATCTCAGAGGAACTACAGAACGCATTGAAAGATGGCGTGCGAACGCTGGAAGATAGTCTTACAGAAAAGGATTATCATCCAGGTTCCGATGACAGGATTGTAGACCTTGTACATCCATCCCTTTTCCCGGTCGTCTTTGGCCGAACAAGAGCTATCTCTGATTCTTTGATTAAACTTGAGAGTTGCCTGGATACCGTCGGACAAGAAACAGTTTTTCTTGTTCCAGCCGAAGACGACTTAACATCCGACAGCTTTAAAAATTATAGCTGGGAGTTTCAGTGGCTGCCTTGCGACGTGGATCTCCTCGACAATGGGTCATGCGCCATAGTATCTTATATCAACAATCTTCACCCGCAGCAGAATGCACACCTCTACCATATCATCGAGAAAATCATCGCCCAGGCTCTTCCACTCTGGAATACAACATTGACCTACATGAACCATGACTATTGGCGAATCCCATATAATAGAGTGGAGTATGAGGCTTGTGACAGCGACAAACAGGAGTCAGACTTTGGCGAAGAGAGCTCTGATAACGAGTCGTGGGAGAGCCACAGTCACGGCCAATTAAGGTTATTAAGATTCCTGATCCTGAGAAATTCTCCCCACCACCTAGGGTTGATAGGTTGAAAATTGGCCTACATGACTTCCGCTCGACGGGCTTGCAGATAATAGTCAAGCTGGCTAACATCGAGTTAACGCCTGAGAAACCCGAATACCCTGGGGGGTCATGGCATGTGAAAGGGCAACTAGTAAGTATTAGGCTTTCGTCCTCATCTTAATCCTTGCCTTTCCTTTCCTTTTCTTGTACTTGCTGTTATTATTCGCCCTCCCCCCGCCCGCGCTCAATTGCTTTCGGCTCACTTAACTAACCGAGCATATGCAGAATGAGCACATCTGCGCAACATCAATCTACTGCTACGACAGCGAAAATATCACCGAGAACACACTCTCTTTCCGTCAACGTGTAATTACAAATATGTATTGGCTTAACTGCGGGGAAGAACATGATCAGATGTTACAAAAGGTCTTCGGGTTTCCCGAAAGTGCCTTCGGGACCGAAACTATGAATCTCACTCAAGAGCTTGGTAGCCTAGTCACAAAGGAAGGGCGTCTTTTTACGTTCCCAAACATTCTGCAGCATCGAGTATCCCCTTTCTCATTGGCAGACTGTTCCAGGCCTGGTCATCGCAAAATCCTGGCGTTGTTTTTAGTTGATCCTCATCTACAGATCATCTCGTCGTCACACGTGCCACCACAACAAGAGGATTGGGATATAGAGAGGATAATGTCCATTCAGCAAGCTCTCCGGCCACTCCCACAAAAACTTCAGGATATGCTGTACGATAATTTAAATACTCGGTATGTGACCATGGATGAGGCCAGGCCATTCAGATTGGAGCTTATGGAGGAGAGGAGTTCTGCCGCCCTTGAACAAAATGAGAACTTTGAGTATGGTAGACTCACCTTCTTTGTATGAGCATTGATTAAGGCGTTGTTGGAGTCGGGGTGAAGCATGCACAACTTACAGCGCTGCTGCCCCTTCTCTATACCAAAGTGAGACCCATGTTAAGGTCCTGAATGTCCGTTCTGATGTATGGAATTGGAAGAGACCTTTATGGGTGTGTTGCATGCATTACATGTCACAAAATTTCAAAGCCTACAAGGTTTGCAGGTACTACAGCTACCATGAGTCGACCAGAGTGTTAGTCTACAGAATTGATCCTCTAATATAAATTATGCTGAAATACTTCACCAGGCAATACGGCATAAACTCTACTAAACATTCCAACCAGGACCTAATTCAAGTAGTTCTGTCCCTCATCTCACCACCAATATCCACATCCACCATGGTATCATGAATCATATACAAAAGCCTCGGATATTTCGCCATCCAATGCCTGCCAACCTCATCCAAAAGACTCGCAAAATCCAACAAAAGTCTCCGCGCATAACTAGCGCCCCCGAAATACGTTTTCCCGCATAAAACAACCGGGCCCCCAAAGCGAATAAAGTTGACAGCAGGATCATCCGTCCTTGACTGTTGAGGTTGACCTTCCCCAGAAACACTATCAGTCATGCCCTCGTCACCTACAACCTTCCAATCAATATCAGCCGTGGCGAGATCGAACGTATTCGTGTGTCTCGTCTCCGTAACTCCAGCCGGACTAACCAATGTATACAACGCAAGAACAAGCGCAGAATTCAACAAACACCGCGCAGGCTGGAATCCCATACCATCCATCGGCTTCCAATTCGAAAGGGTATGAAAAATCTGGGCGGCATGTAGACACGCCCGACGTGCAGCGGGAGTCTTTGCCCAAAGACTGATGGCCCGTCGGGCGGTTTGCATAGCCTCGGGACCTTCTCGGCCGGCAGCACGTTCATGGAGACGGATGTCGGCTGTTAAGAGGAGACATAGATTATGCCAGATAACGATGCAGTTTGGGTTTGATTTAGCTAGGATGGTATCGTAAAGTTGGATGAAATGTATAACCACATTAGTTATTGAAGTTGCGCGTTTATCGAGGTTGTAGATCCGCCAGGGTATGTGTTGGTGCCAATCTGCTTGGCTGAGGTCGGAGCCGATGATGAGTCGGTGGTAGTTTGCTGTTAGGCGGACGAGAATGGCGGACATTATTCCGTAGAGGCATGAGATGTGGACTTGGTGGGGGAGGGTTGGGAGGTAGAAGTCGTTGTGTGATAGTTTTACTGTCGGGGTGGTGATATTGGAGCCTTTTTGGAGTAAGGCTATCCAGTTGTGTGTGGATTGGGCACGGTAGAGGGCGAAGTCGCATGGAAGGGCGACGTGGAGTGTACTTGTTGAGATGACAGGGCTCATTGAGAATATTCCGGCCAAGGATGTGTCGTAGAGGATGAGACCGATGATTAAGCTGAAGAGATATTTAGACGAGTTCATAAATGGATATGTGGAAGACAGTACTTTTTTATTGACTCTATTCGACTCCATAATTTCCATCGGATATGGTCATCGGTGGTAGTTGAGAAGAGAGAGGCTGAGATTTGTCCAACGTCTAAATGAAACAGGCCGAGATTTTGGGCTGCCTATATTGTTTATCAGCTATATGTACTACGATGCACAGTCCAAACTCAAGAGAGAAAGAGGATCTACCGTTAGAGTGTATCCATACAGCATCTGCGACTTAGTTGGACAAATGTTGCCCTGTGAGTCATTAGACGCGGAATCCACCAGACATCGTGGGACGTTATAACAAACCTCTGTCACGACGAGTAGAAATAACATGTGATGTGCTAATGTAAGGTGACTTAACATCGCCGATGGTTTGGAGACATTGGGAGTCGTGGATATAACGCGTATATAAACTTCATCTAAGAGTGCCTAAGGGCGCACCGAGGCTCGAGTTAGTTGCACGTTGGGGGCTCAAAAAGTGAATCCGAATGTACCGGGTATATGTGATAAATAAACCGCACTGCCTCCTCTGTCTTGACAAACGACAGGCCAATGATGCACATAGTAAACAGCAGAAGTGTGTGGACGGTCTGCGGTTTGAAAGTAGGGACGTGCAGTATAGGATACGTAGGTTGATATTTATCTAAATAAAGATAAAGGCCTTGTTCAAAGATGCCATTAAAGTTTTCACAGAAATAATGTTCATCGCATGTGTCAGTGATTTGGCCATCACTGCTAGAACAGTGGCATTGTCTCTTAAGCAGACTTCGTTTCAAATTTTGAAGTTGTGACCTAATTTCATGGTTTAAGCAGATCTCGGCATGTCCAGCGTGCTGTGCCTGTTGCGGCGATTCCGTGCATGGCCCATAGTCATGTCTTGAAAAGATATTGTCTGATGACCCCGATATTATTTCGTACCAGATCTGCGTCTCGGCCGTAAGGCGTTGCGGTGTCGACCAGAAGTTTTGGACCTTTTTCACGTTCTGACAGATATGAGCAGGATAGCTCCTTGATCCGCCTTCAACTGGGGGACTAATAGTCAGCGGATGCGAAGTTCCATTCTCGGTCCAAGGTATAGCTAATTTTTCGGTATTGGCACTTGTCGTTCCCGTCTCTTGGCCACCGGGGAGACCCAGCAACATATCAAGGAAGGCAGCCCCAGAGTCTATGTCACCAAACATGAGTGGGCTGCGGTTGAATTCTGATATCGTTCCAGTTGGCAAGTGAACCTGGTCGGCGACCGGGAGTAACGCCTGGCCAACTGTTGGGTACGAGCCGTAGCCACCCCTTCCATCGGTATGCACATGCGATGGAGACAGGCTAGGTGCAGCTAAAGAAGGAAGCATCTTTGTGGGACCTCCATCCCAGGCAACTGTCTGCGGCCTCACAGGTAAATCATGCAACAACCCTCTGTTAGGCTCATATGCATGATCAGATGGCGACAAGGCCAGTGGACTTGATCGTGACCCAGCACCAACAATGTTTCCCCCCGTCTGCTGCGCCATGTTAGCTATAGCCACATTATTCGGGTAATTCATGAATAACTATGATTATCATACTTGAGCCGCGGCATAGCTTGCGACTTCCTCACTCGTTTCATAGCCGGACACTTCAGCCAATTCATCGCGCAAAGCTCTCTTTCTGTTTAAGCGAGCCACATTTGAATTCGATGGTGATGACGCCAATTCAAGATGGCCTCGTTGATGACGCAGGAGTACATCTCTAATTATAACAGTTAGCCATCAATCCAACCATCTTCCCAAATCGTCGGGTGCCGTCACCTCCTAGAGAATGGCTTGGAGCAGATCTGACATTGAAAAGGCCGCTCTCCCGTATCTAGACTTAGAACAATTCATCTAGTATTTAGCCCCTGTCTTCGATGTTTTAAATACTGGCAATCCATCCGGGACAAACAAGAGCTTACGGGACAGCCGGTGTCGATTTAAATGTTCTCTTTTGGAAAATGTTTTATTGCATTGTGGGCAGGATACTCGCTGGGCCATAGTCCTGTTTCCGCAAAGCCAGTAGCCTACCCGCTTAAAGAATAAAACTTATAATAAGCAAACCAAGGAAGATATCTTGAATGTTAGGATGACAATCGGGTAACTCGGAGTGTTTTCCGGATAAAGATTATTTTTAGTCAGCATTTTGACTCTACTACTAATGATGCTGTCACTATTGACTTGCAATAGCCCCTTAGGGCTGAAGTATTGCCCAGCAGGTTACAACTAAAGTGTGAGTAATAGTTGGTAGAGGTACGGACTAGTTGGATATTAAAAGCAACATATCCAAATTCCCTAAGAAACCATTACTGATTCTTAGTGTGCGCACCGCGGACCTCGGCAAGGTTTATAAACCAGTAAAAGGTAATCAATCATCTTCTGGAATGCTGATGTTGCAATGTTCGGGATCTTGTGCCGGGTCTCGGCCCGATCTCAACGTCACCAACCAACCGGGCAGATTCCATTTGAAAAAGTTTGTCTGTTTTGTTTTTATTCTAGAATGGGAATGTTCGGTTTGATTACAGAATGAACCCTCTTCCGCAGTTAACCGCCTCTGTGCGCTTATCGATAGCATTTGGGGGATCTTCCACAGAACGGTGCCGACTTCCCGCGGAGCCGACATATTGACAATTGACCTTAAGGTACTCCGTAAAGCACTCTAGATTCCTAGAATATGAATTAAGCTCAGGTTAGCATAGCGAAATCTACCCTATGGATGTAGCCCTCTTTCCTGGAGGTGTACCAAATAAACGTTCTCATACTGGGTGAATAGAATGGAGATAGATATATATATCTCTTTAGCTCAATTTACCCCCTGCAAGAATATCCTTGCACAAACGCAAGTGACCAATCTCATAAGCTAGTAAAGATGAACAGGACTCTAGCGTGAGCTCTACTTAGAGATATTTAGGAAACATTCTATCGAGTACACAATAAACATATAACTTGCACTTAGATAGGCTTTGGTTAAGGATCGACCTATTTTCCAACTCATTCACTGTGTGGCTCTAGGTGGATTGGATGCCACAACTAGCCTTCTACGAAGCAGAATATGACTTTCCAAAAGAAAAGGGGGGAACATAAGGGAAAAGGCGTGATTGCACCTACGAAGAGTGACCATGAAGACACTGACAAGAAGTAAAAATCGGCTCCACGATCAAAACTCGGAGAGCTTTCCGAAACAAAAACTTCGTCAAACTTAGGAGATCAATCCCTTTTTCTCTGCACGGTTATGCCTCAGATCTACTTGCTGGTGGTGGGAGACACTCACAACGTACAGATTACGGAGTACGGATGTTTGATAGGATGATCACGTAATCCGGCCAGAACACCGAGGCCCTCATGGATCCACCATGAAGGTTTTCTGCACTTGCGAAGTGGCGGCATTCGGCCAATTATATATTCTGATCTTGCAAAATCCCCACATTTAATGTGGCTCTTTGCGGGCCCGGAAGCAGACTTACCCAACGATGTGCATAAATCTTGCACATATGACTAATGACCGCCTATCTATCCCTATCCATGAATTATCAAACTAGCTTGTCCGATAAGCATCACTCTGAAGATGTGAGGCTGAATCACTATTGCCTCAGGATCAAAATGAACAAACGCCAAGCGTCAACGTCTTCTGTGCAAGACCCTGCTTCCGATAATCGTCCTCGCAAGCGAGTATGTAAGGCATGCGACCGATGTAGGTCAAAGAAAGCCAAGGTACGCATGATGAAAAGCCCAGTGTGCGCCATTTCGCAACGCGCTGACATTCACAGTGCGATGGGGAAAGCCCCTGTGGCCGCTGTACGCTGGACAAGACCAACTGTAACTATGGAGAGAGGAAGTCGGGCCGTGAAAAAGTGTATCCCAGCGGGTGAGTATGTCTCGTATGGCAGGGTGTTGTTCTCTTGAGTGGTTTGTGACCTCCGTAGCTAACGAGCGTTTCGCAACACAGATACGCCAAGATGCTAGAAGATCAGCAAAAATGGCTAGTATATGCACTACAGAAACTATATCGGCATATAGCACGCGGTGAAGGGTGGCCTGGAGCACCTTTACGATGCGAAGATCATGGCCATCCGCTAACCCACGACATACTCTGCCATTTGGGAGTGCTTGGACAGCCAGAACGTCGTCTGTTAGAAAATGAGTTGGAAAATACACAGAATACAGAGTACAGGACAAGTCCGGAGTCAGTCGATACTACGTCTGAGACTGCGCAAACAATACGTTTTCCATCTATCACATCGGAAGATTTTGTTGGACAGGATTCACTAGCACTGCCAACTGCAAGTTTGCCACAGCAAAGTCCAAGTTTCAAAACCGAATCATCAATGCCGCAAACGCCAGCCGGGTTATTTACGCCGCATATATCTATGGAAGACGGGGGAAATATTCTGCCATGGCAAGCATCACAGCATTGGCTAGATAATCCTTTTGACTTCAATAGTACTGATTTCCTATCGGGTTTTGACTACATGACTACGTCATTTGAGGATGCGTTTGCGCCAAGCGTACCCAATATCTATGGGTTATGATTATGTATATTTAGCTAGGACTTGTTACGGAGCGCACTTGATATATTTCCGCCAAATCACTTTATTTGGACTAATAGCAGCCCAATGTTTATACTTGTTCAGGTTTAGTGTTACTATGTTTGACTTGGATGATGAATGAGCATATGTTTTACAATAAAATAGGCCTTTGTGTGGGCTATCGCCTTCTTGCACTTGTAGCTATCCATGTATCGATTTTTAGATCTCTGCTTAAACATAGTGACGTAGCAGCGACAAACTGGAGAGAATTACTAACGCATTGCAAATAATATACTTCATTCTAGCCTACACCAGGATTCAAAACTCGACTGATATCTTGCGCTTTTGTAGCCAACTGGCAGGGAATAGTAGTATTATTCCACTGCGAGGTGCTGTGCGAGAGTTGAATTATTCTATGTCAACTCGCTGTATATTTCGCCATGTTTATTTCGAGGATTTATTGACCAAAGTATCTTGTGAAAGATTTCTTGCTTGAAAAGTAGATGACGATATAATTTAATAGCCGTGGAGCTCCACGCGGGCATTGCCGAGTCGGGAGGCCGAAAAATATCGGCAGCCAAGACTAGGCCGATCAACCGCGGCAGGGCGCCACACTGTGGAGTTTTTCTTATCTTGCTCGAGAATATGAAACAGAAACATTACATTAGCAAGACATGGGTAGCCCCACATGGCATAAGTCCCATGTGGCTCCTGGACCCAGCTATGTGGCTCATGAAATCTAATGTGGCAGATCGGCTCGATCGGGATGTTTCCCGCATTCATACCCGACAAAATATGGATTTGTAGCAGTTATCCCCAAACACAGTGGGGTACTTGGCCACGAATAACGAGATTCTAGAATGTCGAATATCTGGACTACGAACTATATGGAGCACAAACTCGCAAATCAGGCTGCAGCATTTTGCGGAAGAGATACCCTCAGATCCGCTTTGGCAGATATGCGTTATATTCTGCGAGACTGTCAGGGACTGCCATGTCTTGGCTGTTTTATCGTTCACCAGCCTCTCTGCCCGGATAGTCGGCTTGAGCACGTCTTTTACCCAGTTGGGGCTATGTGGGAACACGATAATCACAAGAATATGCTTGGTGGGACTGTTCTAGTGTGTTGACAAAGGCGCACTCCCCCAAGCATTCCCACTTTTGACGGCTCTGTTCCATATTTTAGGAATTGTACATATACATAGCCTCTCCCACTTTTCGCTACTCCCTTTTGAGAAAGGATCAGAGCATAGACTATACTTATATCAACTGAATATCAATATCCGGCCGTCCTCATCTGCGTGCATGAGCCAAACTTTCTCATCCTACTGTTGCTATCATCAACAACCGCACGTGCAAGATGGAATTCCATCTTCACGATGAGGCCCCTCCAGCCTCAACAGCACCGACCGAATATGGAGACCAATCTGGCGAAGAGTTCGAAGCATATAGCGAAAAGCCAACCCTCGGTGTCCCAGACAACAACGTTCGTGAAGCCACCAGTGCCGAAACCCTTGCCGTCCACGGCAGCCCACATATCACCCCTCCTCCCGGTAGAGATGCGGAATGGAGTATGACAGACCAGGTCATTCGGAACAAGGAACGTTCAGAAGCGGCAGGCTACAAAAAGCGTGAGCTGGGCGTAACATGGCAGAACCTCACTGTTGAAGTTCTGGCCGCCGAGGCCGCAGTCAAGGAAAACCAGTTGACTCAGTATAACATCATTCAGCTCATTCAGGACTGGCGCCGGAAGCCACCTCTCAAGGCAATCTTGCAGGATAGTCATGGTTGTGTGAAACCCGGCGAAATGTTGCTGGTCTTGGGTCGGCCGGGGTCGGGCTGCACTACACTGCTCAAGATGCTTGCCAACCGACGCGAGGGATATCACACTATCCACGGTGATGTGTCTTTTGGAAGCATGAATTCGGAGGAAGCAGCTCATTACCGGGGTCAGATTGTTATGAATACCGAGGAAGAGCTTTTTTACCCTCGTCTAACCGTTGGACAAACCATGGATTTTGCAACTAAGCTCAAGGTCCCGGCTCATCTTCCCGCTGAGGCTAAATCAGTTAACGATTATGTTGCCGAGACAAAACAGTTTCTACTAGAATCCATGAAGATTGCTCACACTGCCGACACGAAGGTCGGTAATGAATTCGTCCGCGGCGTCTCAGGTGGTGAGAGAAAAAGAGTTTCTATCATCGAATGCATGGCTACGAATGGCTCTGTTTTCACCTGGGACAACAGCACCAGAGGCCTTGATGCAAGCACAGCTTTGGAGTGGGCCAAAGCCCTGAGAGCAATGACCAATGTGATGGGTCTCTCCACTATCGTGACCCTCTACCAGGCTGGAAACGGTATCTACAACCTTTTCGATAAGGTTCTAGTGCTGGACGAGGGAAAACAGATCTACTATGGCCCAGCTGCCTCTGCCAAGCCGTTCATGGAGGATCTGGGCTTTGTGTACTCCGACGGCGCCAATGTTGGTATGCAACTCATTTTCTCCAAAAATTGTATGTGTTGGATATATACTGATCGGAATTCCAGGTGACTATTTGACCGGTGTGACTGTCCCGACCGAGCGAAAGATCCGACCCGGATTTGAGAACCGATTCCCAAAGAATGCTGAGGCGATTCTGGCAGAATACCAGCGATCCACGTTGTACCAGACTATGACTAGGGAGTATGACTATACTCGTTCTGACGCTGCCCGACAGCGGACGGAAGAGTTTAAGGAGTCCGTGGCCTGGGAAAAGGCAAAGCACCTTCCTAATAGTAGCACTCTCACCGTTGGTTTTTGGGATCAGCTTATCGCTTGTACGATTCGCCAATATCAGATTCTGTGGGGTGAGAAGTCTACCTTTCTCATAAAACAGGTACTATCGGTTGCTATGGCTCTTATCGCTGGATCCTGCTTCTACAACTCCCCTGATACAACCGCTGGTTTATTTACAAAGGGTGGTGCTGTCTTCTTTGCGCTCTTGTACAACTGTATCGTTGCCATGTCCGAAGTTACCGAATCATTTAAGGGCCGCCCTGTGCTAGTTAAGCACAAGTCCTTCGCAATGTATCACCCGTCCGCCTTCTGCCTTGCCCAGATTACTGCTGATCTTCCTGTTCTTCTGGTCCAATGCACTCTATTCGCCATTGTGATTTACTGGATGACGGGCTTGAAACATACTGCAGCCGCCTTCTTCACCTTCTGGGCCATTCTTTTTACCACCACCTTGTGCATCACAGCCCTGTTCAGATGTATTGGCGCTGGCTTCAGTACATTTGAGGCTGCGTCAAAGATCTCGGGAACCGCCGTCAAGGGCATTGTCATGTATGCCGGTTACATGATCCCCAAAGGGCACATTAAGAACTGGTTCCTTGAGTTGTACTATACGAACCCATTTGCCTATGCGTTCCAAGCGGCCCTATCGAACGAATTCCACGGCCAAACTATTCCCTGTGTTGGAAATAACCTTGTGCCCAGTGGGCCGGGATACGAAAATGTCAGCGCTGCGAATAAGGCCTGTACAGGTGTGGGAGGTGCTCTTCCTGGCGCCGATTACGTCACTGGCGATCAGTATCTCCTTTCCCTTCATTATAAACATTCGCAGATGTGGCGCAACTATGGCGTCCTCTGGGGATGGTGGGGATTCTTCGCCGTGGTGACAATTATTTGTACCTCTTTCTGGAAGGGTGGAGCCGGGGCTGGGGCGTCTCTCCTTATACCTCGGGAGAAGCTCAAGGCTCACCGTGCCCATATGGATGCAGAGGCGCAGAAAGAGAAAGATCCCGCACGCGAGAAGGGCTCTGGTGATGCGCTGACCTCTGTTGATGAGGGGAATCTGACACACAATACATCTATATTCACCTGGAAAAACCTTACATACACGGTTAATACACCCACTGGCGAAAGGGTTCTACTGGACAATATCCATGGATGGGTTAAGCCTGGTATGTTAGGTGCCTTGATGGGGTCTTCCGGCGCAGGCAAAACGACATTGCTTGATGTTCTTGCTCAGCGCAAAACCGAAGGCACAATCAAGGGTTCAGTTCTGGTTGATGGCCGTGAGCTGCCTGTTTCATTTCAAAGAATGGCGGGCTACTGCGAGCAATTGGATGTCCACGAGCCATTCGCAACCGTCCGAGAGGCATTGGAATTTTCTGCACTACTAAGACAGTCTAGAGACACTCCCAGAGAAGAAAAGCTCAAGTATGTTGACACTATCATTGACCTACTTGAGCTTCACGACCTGGCAGATACCCTGATTGGAACGGTCGGCAATGGACTTAGCGTTGAACAGAGAAAGCGTGTCACTATCGGAGTGGAGTTGGTATCGAAGCCTAGTATCCTAATCTTCTTGGATGAACCCACGTCTGGTTTAGATGGACAATCGGCCTATAACACAGTCCGGTTCCTTCGGAAGCTTGCAGACGTCGGTCAAGCCGTGCTAGTAACAATTCATCAGCCCTCTGCTCAGCTTTTCGCTCAATTCGATACTCTACTCCTGCTTGCCAGGGGTGGAAAGACGGTGTATTTCGGTGATATTGGTGACAACGGTGCAGCGATCAAACAATACTTTGGCAAGTACGGTGCTTCATGCCCAATTGAGGCGAACCCGGCTGAGTTTATGATTGATGTGGTGACTGGAGGAATCGAAGAGGTGAAAGATAAGGACTGGCATCAAATCTGGCTTGAATCCCCAGAACATGAGCGTATGATGGTTGAGCTCGATCGTTTGATTGCTGATGCCGCTGCGAAGCCCCCTGGAACCCACGATGATGGCTATGAGTTCTCGATGCCCTTGTGGGACCAAGTCAAGATTGTTACACATCGCATGAATGTCGCCATGTTCCGGAACACCAACTACGTCAATAACAAGTTCTCATTACATATTATTTCGGCGCTGCTCAACGGATTTTCCTTCTGGCACACAGGCCCCAGTGTATCAGCTCTACAATTGAAGATGTTCACAATTTTCAACTTTGTATTCGTTGCGCCTGGTGTTATTAACCAACTTCAGCCATTGTTCATACAGCGCCGTGATATCTACGATGCTCGTGAAAAGAAGTCTAAGATGTACTCATGGGTTGCCTTCGTTACCGGATTGATTGTCTCCGAATTTCCTTATCTTTGTGTCTGTGCCGTTCTCTATTTTGCCTGCTGGTATTACTGTGTGAGACTGCCTTGGGACTCTAACCGATCCGGAGCTACGTTCTTTATCATGCTCATCTATGAGTTCATCTATACCGGTATCGGCCAGTTCGTTGCAGCCTACGCGCCAAATCCGACCTTTGCCGCGCTTGTCAACCCTCTCATCATCAGTACACTCACATTGATGTGTGGCATCTTCGTGCCCTACAGCCAATTAACCGTGTTCTGGAGATACTGGATGTACTATCTGAACCCGTTCAACTACGTTACCTCCGGCATGTTAGTATTCGGTATCTGGGGTGCCAAGGTGACTTGCAACGAGGACGAATTTGCGATCTTTGACCCAGTTAACAGCACCTGCGGCGATTATCTTGCCGACTATATGGCCGGCAGCGGCTGGAGAATCAACTTGACCAACCCCGATGCGACCTCAGGCTGCAGGGTCTGCGAGTACCGCAGTGGTAGTGACTTCCTGACGACCCTCAATATCAACCACTATTACTACGGCTGGAGAGACGCCGGTATTTGCGTTATCTTCGCGATCAGTGGATACGCTTTGGTCTTTGCCTTGATGAAGCTGAGGACCAAGGCTTCGAAGAAGGCTGAATAGATGATGCGCTACTTCGTCAAGTCTACGGATGCTCCTTATACACACCATTGCATTCTTTATTACAAGTTCCCACACGCGAGGATACTTGTGTATACACAAGGGAGAAAGTGGTTTTCTCTGTGTCAAGTACAGGGGCTACGGTCCAAGCGCGGTGTAGTACTGCTTCACTTTCCCTTCCCTTGTTTCTATTCAATTTTTATAGATTGTATATAGACTTACTTTACCCTCTGCTTTTCCTCTTTTGTTTTCTTTTTCCTTTTCTCCCAAGACTGGGATATTTTCCCTGTCGATGTACAGATTCTTTACATTCTTGCCTGGCACAGCGTGAATATTTCCTATGATAGAGTGATAGACACACCTTGCACTTTACTTCGGCATTAGCTAGAATAGATTACAATAGACCATATAATAATTCTCAACCCTTTTTTACGAACGCAAACTTGCCTTTAAATCCGAATTAATATGCACCAGCCTGAGCCATCCATCTCAACACCGGCCACAAACACTAAATGGCAACATACTCTCAGCATTGATCAGACCCCTCAAATACAAAATATTTGATCAACCAGTACCACAAAGGCAAGTATACGCTGGTCAGCGGAGCTCAGCTCGCCTTTATCCATGGGAGTAGTATAAAGCCTAGGGCAAGCCCCCACTTTGGGTAGGTTGTCCACTTCTTTAACTAGATCTATGATCCCTGGTAAAGGCCTCATACCCAACAGTGTGGAAGATTTACCAATATTTAGAGCGGTTATAGAGTCGCCTTTTGTCCTTTATGCAATGCTTTGGTACTTCTGGTGGCGATCTCATGCTAGAGCTTGCAGAGAAGGGGAAAAGAGTGATGTTGGGCGAGTTCTTCGCAAAAAGAAAAGAAGAAGAAGAAGAAGAAGAAGAAGAAGAAGAAGAAGAAGAAGAAGAAGAAGAAGAAGAAGAAAAAGAAGCAGCGTACGAGTGTATTCTTCATATAGCCCACTCCACAGATACTAACTCAGAATACAAGCAGCTTGTCTCCCGTATCCTCCCCAGTAAGACAAGCTCGTAAATGGTCTGGCTCTGATATGAAAAATATTTCCCATTACCACCACCGTCTTCCTTAGTTACGCCAATCGCATATATATCCTTCCCCGAGCGTCGTTCTTTGTTCACAAGGCGGACGATATCTAGGGCCTGGGAGATAGGAAAACTTCCCTCCTCAAGGACTGGTATGGATAGGAAATCCTGCAGCCAGTTTTGAATCCACAGACCAACGTCCAAGTCGGAACATCGGAGTATGCAGGCAACCAATAGATTTGAAATACCAATCGTGTAGACGTTTCGTGTGGCACACTCCGCCTTACTGAGACCGGCTACTATACGAAGGAGTATTCGCATCCAGGATCTGATAGATCCGTCATTGACTGGTACTGTCTGATCATAGGATGCGTATTGCTGGAGACCATTTAGAAAACACACTGATTGCATAATTCGCGCAACAACGTAATAGGCGTAGTTCATGGCGAATGGGTGACGATGAAATTGGAGGGGTCGTATGTGCCCATTACTTGGTTGAGCTTCATCGAGACCAGGAAATGACTCCGTTGGAAGCTCGAATGGTGTCAGTTGCGAATGCCATTCGTTGAGCTTCTTTTTTTCCGTCCTTAAAAGGGCAATACAGGCATCCATTGAGCTTGACATGCTGTCCATGGCAAGTACATGACCATCCTGCCAGAGAGAAAGTACTGCAGCGGTATTGATTCGATGTGACTCGGACATGATTGATGTAACAATGGCTCTTCGGGCTTTCGATGAATATAGGGCTGAAATGATCTCCGACGGAGCTGACAATGATGCTTGGTAGCGCTGGAAATGCAGTGTACTAAAGTACATCCTCAGCCACCAACCTTGATACTTCGATTGTAACCATGCTGCAATCAAATTGCTTCCAAGCGCATCCGACGAAAGGCACGAAATATGCAATTGGATGAATCTGCCGATACCATCAAGATGACAATGGAGGGCTCTGAAATTCCCCAGCACTGACTCCATATAGCAGAATAGAATCAAGGTCGCTAATATCTGTGTCGGGCTTGAACACGTCTTACTCCCATTAAGCGTATGGGCGATTTCTCTGACTGCGGCACCATAATGTTCTTGGCTATAGAGCAGGTGGCTTTTGTTGGGTTTAAATAACGTTCCGTTGCTCTTGATTGATTGCCTTTCTGGTAACGAGCGACTCAGATTGCAAGCAGATAATGCTAGGAGGGAATTCTTAAGAGGTTGGTATTCGTGGGCTAGTGCGCTGATGTCGTGAGAGAGTAGGCGTAAGGCTCTAACACATCTTTCTTCCCAATGGGCAATATATATTTGCTCTTTCTCTGACCAGGTTAACTGCATCAGGCTATTTGTCAAAGCCAGGTCTAGCGATAGGCTACTTTCGGCGCTCCCTGATACCAAATCGCCCGAGAGATGAGATGTATTTGTAGAATGGGAAGTATTGTTACCGTTATCATTATTGTTAACTTGCCGGCGAGTATTCGATGACTTCTTAGGTGACACTTCTACATTTCGAAACTGGAAATCGAGCTCATATTTCTCACAGGCCCGACCCAGCCGCGCGCATGCAGTACATGACGGCTTTTTCTCATCGCACTGTGAACGATCAGCTTAGTAACTCCACGAGTGGGGTCAGAGCGTCATAGACCTTCACTCGGCGTTGACGACACAGTTTGCATCCTGAGCGGGTACGAATGATATTAGTCTTCTTTGGTCTTGGAGGTGCCGGCTTATACATGATTGTAGTTGCGGTTAACATAAGATTTAGGCTGGCGAGAGTAAGATTACCGAATGTTATGGAAAGCTCTTTCACCTGACCCCACTCAGCCCCAACTTACCCCAACAAGAACTTCTACCTACCAGATACACCCGTATCTTGCAAGAAAAGCAGTCGATTGCTCTTCAGCTGTGCCACTGGACAGCATAGTGCGGGAATAATACGAGGCTCTGAGACGTTCGGCAAAACTATCAGCCGGGTTCCTGCAGATGCTGCGTTGAAAGGTTTGCTGTGGGAGCGTGTGATTATTTCGAACTCCTTCAGGCCTGAGGGTGCCAGTGCGTTCGTATATCAAATCTTGGCTCTGGCTGAGATGTGGTATTTGCGATTTGAATGGTGCCAACCCGGAGTGGCTTCTGAACGACTCGGTTAGCGTCTCATTGCTGGGTTTTCAGTCGTTCTCGTTATACTCACGATACACTCTCAACCTATGGTAAGGAGCTACGATAGCGGTATTTTATAAATACTCCAACTCGCTTCCGTGTCGATGATTGACTCAAGCATTATCCCCGTACTCCAAATATCCAGAGCAAAGATAAGACTCACCACTTCACAAAAGACCTCGCTTATCGGAACAGACAACACGAGTAGTGGAGTCGATCCACCTTCCTAATGAGGTGCGCGGGAGCGACGACATCCGGGCCTCAGTCTAGAATAATTTAAGCCAGGACATGCGAGCGGAGATCAAAAGGACCACGTTCCCTCCCTCCCTCCTCCCCTCACGCTAACTGGAAGAATTTATAAAATGGTATCTACATGCTACTATCGACATTTACTCGTAGAATACAGCAACTAACATGGCTCACCAGGATAAAACAGAGCTTCTCTATCTAAACGACGCCTCGCTAAGAGAGTGGACAACTACAGTCCTCTCCTGTCAGCCGATATCGCAATTAACAGAAAGCGAAAAGAATCTGGCAAAGACACTTGCACCAGAAAGCTTCGCTCTCATCACCCGTGAAACGGTGTTCTACCCACAAGGCGGAGGGCAACCCAGCGATACAGGCGTGATTACTCTCGCAGACACAAGTAACGGCTCTACATTTAAGGTTCTCCTTGTCCGGAAAACCTTGGATGGCACTGTTCTCCACCTGGGGGAGTTCACCGATCAACCCTGTTTTACGGACGGCCAGTTAGTCTCACAGGCTATTGACTGGGCAAAACGCGACTACCACTCTCGACTCCATACAGCGGGTCATATCATCGGTCTGGCTATGCGGCTTCTAGCTCCTGTGCTTGGAGAAAGGAAGAAGGTCAAGGCGAATCATGCACCGGGGCAGGCTTGTATGGAGTTTGAGGGCTTGCTTTATGCTGAGCAGAAGTCGGTTATTGAGGATAAGGTGAACGAACTGGTAGGTATGAAGCTTCCTGTTACTACGGAGTGGTGGGATGAAGATCGCATTCAAAATGCAGACCTAAACATGGTGGAGGGCTTGCAGCTAGGGAATAATGGGCAGGCGAGGATCGCCTTGATTGGAGATATTGACGCCAATCCGTGTGGTGGAACGCATGTAGAACATACTGATTTGACGGGGTTTATCACCATTCGGAAGATTGCCAGGCAAAAGGGGGTCAGCAAACTATCATATGAAGTGCCAGTTTCGATGTGAAAAATGTATTCTTTAGCATGATATCGCTGAGCTTACAGCGGAATTTATGTACTGTATAAGTAAACAGGGTTAAGAGTACTCTCACTTTAACTGTTGATAGACGTCTTATATGTTCTGGCAGGCCGTAAGCCCTCTTGGCCGTTCGATGTGTGTTACCCTAAATGCTTACCATCCACGTAGATGGTTTGTTAACAGGTCATTTGTGAATTAGGAGCACAGCCGGCGTAATTGTGATCTAACTACTAGTAGCACTCTGTCCTACTTTTGTCCCTCATCCCCATCCCTGTCGTCAAATACCTATGCGACCATCGTATAAGGGATAATCCGCGCCGTCCACTACCGTGCCTTACAGCTCGGAAGACGGATCCACCAACCATTTGCGACAACCCTATAGAAGAGGAGGTGGTCCGAAGCCGCATAAGACGACCCTGTGATGACTGCATCGATGCAGGGGTGTGGATTGAGCACCCTGAAATCCGCAGAGACTCTTGGGGAAGAGCATTGACATGGATCAAAACCACAGGGCATTGAAAGTATACGTGAGGCCTATGTTCTCCTGGGTCTAGGATAGCCCCTTATTCTGTAGCATGCTAACATGGGGTCGATAGTAGGAAATCGTTCTATGGAAGTGCGGCGACCTTAGGCTGATACTCCTTAGCTTTACGGATAATGACCACGTACGCACGAGCACACATGGAGAATGTCGATGGAGGTCTATTATAATACGATATATGGTATGCTAAGGAATTAATGAAGGATGTCCTGGCCACTGAGTTCGTTAGCGAGCGCTGTCTTTACTAGTTATTCCCCTTTTGATATTGTTGGCCTTCTAGTATGTGCATATCACCCCTAGCCCTTGGGATGGGAAAAGAGAGCTTGATTTAAATTCCACAATAAGCCAACGAACATCTTGAGCGATTCTTATTTTGTACTTGGACTATCTTGGATCCCTTATGATATGTTCTACTATCTTGTAGTGCTCGAATTCATAATAAAAAGGTCCTAAGAAATGCTTCCAAATAATAGTGTTAGCCAGTAGGCTATGGAGGGCGACGGTAAAGAGACCATGTTTTGTAAGCTTATTATATGCTCGCTGGGAATTATGCCTCGAGTCTGATCTCACACTCACCCCTTGAGACTCTATACCCAAAACCGCAACTAGGCTATGATAGTACTATTTTCCTGCTAAAACGGTAGAAGGGCCCCAGTCCAGCCTGTCTCGAGCAAGAACAAAGATTCTAAAGAAATAAGAGAGAAACGAAAAACTGGGAAGCAAACACACACATAGCAGCCAGTGTTCGATGGTAAATCCTCTTGGCTATACAAAGCAGCAGAAAAGGAAGTTGGTCTTTCTACCAGCTGAAAGGCCTGTACGTCAGCTATCACAAACCTCCATGCAATTAGGCGCACAGCCAAGAGCTCCCAAGAAGCATTAATGGCCCCTTACATATCAAAGCCTCAGGGGTCGGGGTGGTTAGGGAGGTGTCAAAATATTACGCCCCCAAGTTCCACATACCGAATCCTTTCTAAGGCAACAACTTTCAACGATCGTCACCAGCTGAATGAGACTACTGCACCAATTGTAGAGGTGTTTCCTTTTTATGCATGTTGGCTTACCTAGTTCATGTAGCTTACCTCGAGTGACAGTAAGCGCTAACATTGTGGGCTGAGACGGTGTGACCCGCGCTGCATCAGGGATGTAACATCCTTATTAGAACCGGGTGCTTGGCGATCTACACTCCTGCATCTTTAGTTCGTCAGCTCCAACACCTCCCCGCACACGTTGAGGTACATTCCGAGGAATCATGAGCCCTGTCAGTTGGTAGATCATTCGCTAGTTATCCCAAGGTACCCATAAATCAGCCGAGGATCACTTCCTTGTGCAGCATCGTAGGGGCTGCTTACAAGCACTCGCTTCTGTTATTGCTTTTTTCAGGCTACGCGCGTCGTCTCCATAATCGGTTATTGAGGTATATGGTGCATCCTCAATGAGGCTGGCTCCGATGGAGTACCCCACAATAAGCAAGTACGCAACCTTCTGACCCTCATCGGCAAGGGTTGGGACTTTGTCTGTCATCATGTAGATGGGGGCATGGACCCAGTGGGGATATTGACTTGCCAACAACATTTCTGGGATGCAGAAGTCGTTTCCCTTTCCTTGGCTTTGAGGCAGTGAGTGATTCTAACTTGTGATCCTTGGCGACAATGTGTTATTCACGGGGACTCTTCGGCGCCAGGAACTGACATATAAAGGGGGCATTAGACTCGAGGAAACAGGAGACAACTCTGCTTAGAACCAGAATATTCTCTTCTTAATCCAGAATATACATCGGCATTACATTTAAATCCCATCTCATTCATAACCTCAACTATTCCGAGGCAATATGAAGATCTCTACTACTTTCCTCTATACATTCCTTGCCATCACCACCTTAGGTGTTGCGAGCCCCACGGGCAACAACGCCGTTGCCGCCGAAAATGTCACACCTGCTTACGCTGAAGCCGAGTCTTTCTTCGAGAAGCGTAAGGGCTGTAGCGGCGACAGGAAAGACTCAGACGTGTGTGGCGGAAAGAAGCTCGCAGAACAACACTCCTTTCACAACTGGTATATCGCCCTTGCCTTCTGAGAGACTTGGAATACTTTACTAATGTAACCTGACAGTAAGGGGAAAAATAAGGGCAAATGCTGCGCCAAAAATTCAGACGGGACAGGAGGAATCGACGTGAACAAGGGAGGTGGTGAAAGCTGTGGCTATTGCTTCAGTGGCAAATGCTCGGGCTGATTAACCTCAGCATGAGGACGTTTCGCATGGCACCGGAATGAGGATGTCCAGGAATCCGTTATATGGAGTATCTTTGAATTTGCGCTCTAGTTGGTGGTAGATAGTCAATGTTTAACTCTACCAAACTCAAAGTCTCGCCATCTGTGCCCATCGTAAAACAATCCATTTGAAATAGTGTCCACATGGCTAAGCCTCGTACACGCCTTGTACGTACTATGAGTTGTATTCGTTACCAGTTTGGGCTTTGAAAGCGGCCACCACCATTTTAGAAAATTCATCATGATCCTGAAGGTATAATTCTTCCAAATTTGGTGCATGCTCCACGATTAGACGTGCGAGCATCTGGGCATCCACGGTCAATGAAGATGGCCTTAAATTCGTAGAAGCCGTCAGACGATGAATTACTCTATAAAGTCATAGGGGAATATGCTTACTGTGACTCTCGCTCTCCAGTTACTGTTGCACCAAGTTCAAGCTGTCGTAACTGTGGAAAGAGCGGTCGTTCCATGGTTGACCAGCCATGCAAGTCATAGGAACCAAAGATCTCACAGGATTCAAGTTGACGACAATGTGTTCCTAGTGAAGTGATCGCTACTGTTGACAAGTTGCACTGGACTTGGAATATCAAATGTTGAAGTTTACCCATATTCCCAAAAAGGTGGATAAACTCTTGGTCTGTCAGCGTGTGGAATGCTGGGGGATCCTCTAATGAAGAGATACACAGTCTGCGTAAATTCTTCAATCCTCTGAGCGCAAGTAAGTCTGTGGCTGGCCAAATTGCCTCCTGACAAAATACGATCTCGAGTTCAGTAAGATTTATCAGTGGCCTGACAAGTGGCAAAGGGCTCAGCTCGTTGTCTTCGACGGTAAGTAGAAGGTTGGTAGCAGATTTTATGGCTGCAGTGAGTGGTTCAACTGCTTTCGACTCCAGTTGAACTGTGAGGCGTCGGATGGACCTGAAAGGGGTCTCTGCCCCTTGAAAGGCCTTCTTTATCATCTCATAGGTGATAGTCTGCCCCAATTCCAGGTCCTCAAGGCCATGACGACGGGCAAGGTAGGTGAGCATCTGGTCGTCGACAAAGTCGTCCATGAAAGATGGCAGACATATTGATCTCAGAGATCTGCAGCAGTCAAAGAATTTTATTAAACGTTCAGTGTTTATCCCCTCGAATGCATAATCGAGCAGAACGCTCTGCAGTCGTGGGCAAAGCGTTTCCAGTAGGCCAAGTAAGTCTTCAGCCGGCTCAGACCCATAAAATCTAAATTCTTCCAAGCTCGGCTGTATGTATTGACCAAGCCATAACTTTTCTCCGTCTTTTGGGCCATAATAGTCGATTGTCAGACGCTTAAGCCTTGGGAACTCTAAGGTACGAAAACGGGAATGTTGTCCTCCGTCATTTGGACCCCCAAAATCTAGCTCACGGACCTGACGCGCGTAGAATTGGCGGTGGTTATCCTGACTCGATGCCAAGGCTGCCACCGGCGGCTTCTGCCAAAGGACACTGATGGCTTCCGCAGCCCAGGACTTGTTCACCAAGACTGCCGATCGCAGAGTAGTGAAATCATCATTAAGGAACTCCATAACTCGGCGCAACAGCTCCGGTAGAAGCGGCCCACTGAAAAACATTGGATTGATTTCGACGTCTAACATATTCTCTAGACGCACTCATTAGCATTTTGAAACAAAAAGAATAATGAAAGTAAATAGGCAGGGTAGGATAATGGTGTCCATCGCCCTACCATTGGCTGCATTCCTCTCCATAACGACTGATAGCTTGAAGTATGTTAAGCCGCCAGATAGAAATGAGCCACCTAGTGTTCTGGCTCCGGGCTTCCCTTAAAAAGCAATTTCCAAGGGATTTCCTAGGTTGGGGATTTCGTGTGTACTAGGAAAATAATGAGATATACATACAGAGAGCTGAAGAAGAGTGAACGTAAGAAATGCGACCTTGAAAGGCCAAGTGCGGGACAAATCATCAGCTGACATAAGTTGCTTTTTTTGTTATGATCGCCATTGGGGCGAGAAAAGAAACAAAGAGCTATACAAGAGATGTTTGATAGCCTTCCCGGCCCAATACATAACTCGAGTCAATCGGTAGATGCAATACATAATTTTATTTTATGTCCGTGCTACTGCCCGTCCTATCTTGTCCTCTATTTCCAGGTTTTAAGCCAAGGAATCGGCCATAACATAATAACCCTCCCACATGGTTTCGGGATTTTCCCAAGAGGATCCGGCTTATGTTCTGAGAGGTGTCCATCTTCTAGTTATTCGTAAAACATCTGTGCATAATACGCAGAGATCTATATGAGAAACTCACATGATATCAAAAGTAACATCCTAGTTTCAACAGCTAATCCCTTCTACTGCGACAAACCTAACTGTCCAGATCTTTCTGCCCTTGATGTATGCTACAGTAAGCTGTCGAACGGTCAGGTCAATGGCTCTACTATAGGTAATCATATCTCTTTATAATTGTTTTAAAGAGACTTACTCTAATATTAATTATTATATCTCCAGCTATCATCTTCTAAGGATACTAATAGTAGCCTTTCAATATCCTATTCGTTCTGCTCAAGTCCCGGACAATCTACAGTACATTCAGTATTCTTGCCCGTCTTACACTTTGTTTGTTCACCCTCGAGGAAGAACGCTGCTCTCCGAACCCAAATTTAGTCACAGAGAAGGACTTGGAAAGGGCTGCAAAGGGTGATATGGCACAATCTGAGAATGGTGTCACACTCAAAGGCGAGATATCCGCACAAATCAGCTGACAGATAATTAACAATAGAATTGGTCCTCTCAATTTCTTTCCTCCATGGTGGAGGCTAGTTGGTCCTTCGCAGTGGCTAGTTGGTTTAGGTTCAAAAAAGGAGGATTTGTGAGAGTAGGGAAGCATAATGCGTTTCTATTAGTTGGCTGGCTTTTCTAGTTTTCACTTATAGATAGCTGACTAAACTGGATCCTAGAAGGTGTTTTTAGCTTTCTCGCCGAGGTCACGCCTGGCTTAAGTACTGCTTGGGCGTACGGGAAGCCCTATTCTCTACATGCTATGGTCATAAGTATTAGGCTGGCATAAAGTAGAGGATTATTTCCACTACTGCTCTCACTGGTTTGAAACGGCCAGGAGAATAGTGAATATGTCTAATGGTAGTCGAATGAGTTCCACATAACCACCACTATTGTTGGCCCATTGTTCAGCGCCAGAAGCGAAAAGAATTGAAAACGCGAGCGTCTCTCAACGTTTACAACAAAATGTCCAACACATGAGTATAGGTGGGATTCAAACCGAAGTTGTTTCACAGGTTGTATATGTACAGTGTACCCCAGCCAATAGTACCTTGTCGCTCTGGGTTTAAATTAGCTTGAGCCTCAAAGTATCCACAGCCATGTAAGGCGAGGACACTTATTGTCAATCTTTTCGGTCTGTCCGCCCTTCCGAAGTCTCTCGGGTGGTGTCCCGGTCGACCTCCTCGGATATAGACTTGGGTTCGGGTCGGTCGGGTCGGGTCGGTTGGGATCTCCAAGGGTTCAACTGTTCAACTGCTGGCACCGATATTTTTGGTCGGCTAGCGTGCCGAACCGACGGTCACCAATTTAAATTCCAGTCCGTAAAGCAGGCCGCCTTCACATCGGCGTGTCTCGAATTTCTATTGCCCTTCTGGCTCGGGAAATCCGTCAACTATCTCTTTCTTAAGAAACATAGTATACGATAACACCCTCGGAAATTCAAGTATGACAATAATCAGGTTCCGACTATTATTTGGTCGGTGGTAAGCAATAGGAATGGGCGGTCGGCCACCAAAACTGATGTCTGACCAGCACAGGATGTACCATATAATGGTTATACAGCTGAAATGAAGATATAACAGCTGTACGTATGTATCCATTCGGTCGCGTGGGAAAATGGACTTGAAAGTTATGTGTACTTAAATGCTTGGGATATCGTTCTGGGCCCATGGGTTTGAGACGGTTATGAAGTTTTGTCGCTTTTGGAAGATGGAAAAAGATATTGGGCGAATATAGAGTGACGAAGCTGGAGGAGGTCGAGCTGAGTGACTTCGTATGACCGTGTCCATTATAAGAGGTGAAATCAGGCTCAAATCAAGGTAAAATTTGTATATGACTGGTGTTTCCAGGCTCTACTAAAAGTGGAAAAGCCAAAAGAAGAGATATAGGCGAACTGAGTTCACGCGAGCATAACTGGAATACACTATCAGTGTACAAGAACATGTATGCATAGGAACATATGATACTTACTTTCCCAGTTCCAGTCTTCCATAACCCTTAGCCAGTGCAGCTCACCCTTGATAGTGTAGTTGATAAACCCAGCCCTTGTGACAGGATCTGTCCCTTTCTGGAATGCAGCCGAGTCCGGAAAGTCAGATGACCTTGGACCTGACCGAGTTTCTGCAGAAGACGAGTCCCCCAGGCCCTCGTGACTCATAGTGCTGTCAATGTTACTCCTAGGAACACGAAGTGAATCGTACAGCGTCGAGGTATCCATCGCGCGACGGCTTATTATGGGAAAAGGTCGGTAAGCTTTGATCAGATCACGTAGGCCGTGGCGTGTTTCAAATTCGTCCCTCCTTCGCCACACTTCAATTGTCATATCTTTACATCGATCTGGTAATGTGGTCATCAAGCGTCGTGACATGAGCTCCCAGCGCAGACGAACCCACTCTCGATCATCGTCGTCGAATGTCTCACAACCCGCTATCATCAACGGAAATATTTGCGCATGTACTGTCCGAGATGACGGCGGCGTAGTAGCGAGAAAGACAAGAGTCTTCTGTGCTAACTTCGAGATCGAACATGAGGCGGGAAGCTCCGGAACTGCTTGCCGAAGGAGCAGAAGCGCAGCGCCTCGGTATGCCTCTGCGGTCTGTATCAAGTCGGAAATATTTGAGCTCGAGCTTTCCGAGTCTACAGGTGAGACCCAGTCTTCAATAGCCATCTTTATTTCAATGGCTCTGGAGATGATCGCAGGAGAATTGCGATTCTCTGGCCGGCCGCGGATGCGACGAACAAGCTCCACCAGGCGGCCAATTGACGGAAAGAGAGCAGTACCACAGCCCATGAGCGGATCAATCTCCTTCTCATCTATATGGGGTAGTATAGAAGTGTATGTGAACGTGGACTCGGGTACCGTGGTATTTGTAGGTTCGGTGCATGTCAAGCGAGCAATGACGTGCCTGTATAACCAGGTGTTGACAAGGAATTTCAGACATTCCAGTTCACTATTTACGGGTCCTGAAGTAAAACGCTCCTGGACAGCCTGTTGAATGAGTGCTCTGGCGTCGTTGAGATGAGTGATCCCCGTTGCTGGTGTGTGACAGTCCCAGGACTCAGCGAAGGCAAGGGCGAGCCTGGTGGCAATTGCAGCCTCCAAGGGCATACTGCCGTTGTCCATGCTAATGACAAGAGCTTGGACACTGAGATTGAAATGTTTCATGCTGAGTAGATTGAGTTGCTCTTGGTTCTTGCTTATGTGTGCACAAGTCATTGCGGCTAGAGCGTGGTAGAGCGCAGGACAGTCACGCGCCATAGGCCAGACAAGCGCTTGCCATAGGTCCACGCTATCGCCGTCCCTGATAGACAGTATATTAGACGTGTAACCCACGAAGAAACGTCTGATCATTCTCTGACTACTGTCTGGAAACTGTAGCTCTTGAATGAGGGTATCCATCTCATTAGAGTCAGAACTGTCGGATCCAAATATATCAACATAGAAACCCCCGCCCGACTGAATGTCATGTTGCCAGTGGGCCTCCTCAATATCAACTCCTTGGAATCTCTCATCTCTTTGGATAATCTCTTCATGGCTTTGAATGGCCCTGCATAGGTCATCGTCGCTTGCTGAAGCGTCTCCAGTTGTTTCCAAGCCCAAGTCATGAAGCCCTGTTAATTCGTGGTTAGCCGGATTCACTGCAACCGCGGATGAGAAACAGTCAAGGTTGGGAGGCTCTGTAGATGTCCCGGTAGAGGAACTGTACATCCTATGCACGATTGACTGCTCTTGTTCTGAGAGTCCAGAAGGAAAGTCACTAGCCATGTGCCCTGTCCCGACCGCTGTGCTGTCTGCTGCGGCCGTCTCATGTAGTGCAGTTATAGAAGGGCAAATTATGTTAGTCAAGGGAGACCAGGAATCGTCTAAGCTAGCTTGCATGATCGGAGAATTAACAGGCGCATCGCTCTTTTCCTGGAGCGAACGATAGGATGATTTGGTCGACTGACGCTCGTTCTTTCTCCGAGTACCTGTTGGAGCTTTAGCAATGCCTTTGGAAGTAGGTAATTAACGCATTCTATACAGTACCATCACCTGCTATGCGCTCATTGTTAATCTTTTCCACGGCTCTCCATCTGAGGAAGTTTGGATAGCCGCCACATGTGGTTCCTTGAAGTGAGCATTGTTGACAGGACGGCCTTGTCTCGTCGCATTTTACCCGCCTCGCTTTACATGTTATACATCCTAAACTTACGCCGTCAGCCATGGTTTCAGTTTATAATCACAGAGCGGAGTAGAGCACCATTGCGACTCCTCGTCTGTTTTTGTCTTGGCTTTGTTTTCATTCTTATATGCTTGTGCGCTGAGAGCGAATGGGCCGCCTTTTGTCAGTTGCGCCGTGGAATCGACATGGCGGAAAGGTTGCGGACAACCTGAGCAAGGCCGAGGGAGGGGTCGATCATGTGCCTTGATAAGACCTAACTTAAGACATTTCTAGTGGGCCTGGTCTAGCCTCATCCACCTCACACATCTTCCTACATGAACAAGCACTAATCCCCACATAGCAGGGACAGTCCTCTGACTGAACTTTTTCCAGGACCTGTAGGAACCACGTCGCAAAAGTGTAGACTTCCCGTGCAGCAGAAAATATGATCATTTCCATTGGTTCACCCAGACTGGCAGCAGATCTACTCATGACAGCCCTCTCTCCCTGTTATGCACTGATAACCATGGTAGACATCTTGTCTCCGCATAGATGCGGGTCTTTTCCCCACATACCTCCCTCTCTCCGCACCTGACTCAGGATTCTGAAGCGGCTGGTTTGCTTACGTGCACATGACTTGACCAGCGGGTTCGATAAAGCAGTGAGGGGAGATGTTAAAGAGAAGCAAGCAATGTAAGTTCTATAAAGTCTAACTAACAGGCTCAGTCTAGATTACTCATTACTCTAACTATCTTGAGCGAAGGTGTCTAAGACCGGAGAGCGCTAATTCTCATAGTCAAACATCTCGGTCAGCATGGACTCTATATACTCTTGTTGCTCGCTGAGCCAAGCTCTGGCACCCTCAACATCAAAGCGTCCCCCCTGACTTCGACCCTTCTGAATCAGCTCCAGTTGTCGGTCGACACGGGCCTTTAGGTTGCGCATTCTGTACTCGGCGTAATCATGATAGAGCGGGTCTTGGCGGCTGATACCACGAACAGTTGTGAGAACAGTATCATCTCTCGCAAATGGTGACTTGGGCCGGAAAGGTGTAATAATAGAAATACGCTCTCCGCCTCCAAACGATTTCAGTGCCATGTGTTCGATATAACGGCCCTGCATGACCACGGCCGTTCCCTAGCATTGTTAGCAAACTCTCTATGAGGGCATCAGAATAGTTGTAGCTTACCATCGTGGGCCCGCGCGTTTTCATGGTGCGTCCATCACCTGTACGGATAACAGTCTCCCCACCGACCATATCTCTACAGTCAGACAGCATAGTCACGCAAACAAAGGGGAAGCTGTCCCTGTGCCATGAGAAAGCCTCGCTATCTCCGTTTTCACCCATCTTCTCAAGCTCGGCTTTTGTGGGTTTCTTCTCGTTGAAAGAGATGTTGCAATGGCCAACCTCGTAATCGAATACAGGAACTAAGTCGATTCCGGCAATAGCTGAGACAGCTTCAAGAAGCTCTGGGCTATGATAGGCCTTGTGGATAAATGGAGCAAGTCTGCATATAATGTTAACAAGGTGTCGTACCATCAACCAAGAACGGGCGATGACTTACTTTGCATTATAGCCTCTAACCATGTTTGATGCGAAACTGGAAGAAACCTGGCAATTCTCGAGCATCGCCTCGCTGAATATCTCTGCCCTCATCTGCTTGACGGCATCTTCAGTCCACAGACTGAATGGCTCTGAGACTGCAGTATCAGAGATACCAACACCCTCGAGTCCAATATCTGCCATTCTCAAAATCTTCTTCGGGGGGATGATGTTTAGGTGACGAGCCGGGTCAAATTCCTGTTTCTCAACATTCCGGGCTAACAGCACGAGTGATTCTGGGAGCTTCTTGGTGGCCGGTGTGTACTTTTTGTTGGTCGGTCCCACGACTACATGTTTCTTGGGGACTGGCGTGGTAGCCGTGGGGGCGACTGCAACCGCTGAGGGCATTTTGTCTCGTGGGGTTTTGAAAGGTTGCTGTTGAAACAGGTTTGGATGCTTGTGAACGAGGAGATTTGTTTGCTCTCTGGGGTCCTCGCTATCCAGTTCTATCGACAGGTATTTATAACTGGAGACCAGGAGAGGCCCAAAGGTCAGGCAGCGGCAATGTGTACTATCAAGCAGCAATACACCCTCGATAGCATCCTGAAATGCCCATATTCGGCAATCATGACATTTCTTGAACAGCAATGAAAATTGCTCAAAGCAGCAATTTGCAATCTCTTATGAGGACATAACTTCGCCGTTTCTAACAAGATCAAGTCTTGCCTTGCCCGGCCCATACTATAAATTACCTAAATAGGCATTAATGGAGCCAAGTGCCCTAACCCGATGTGGTACACATATTACCCAATGGGGAATAGTTGTTCCCGAAAAAGGTCCACTGCATACCAAGCAGGAAGTTCTACACATATTCCAGGCTCCATTCTACCCTGCAGGGTACTTGCTGGAGCTATTAGGTGATCGCATCAGCTTGAGTGACTTGCTACAGTTTCCTATGTAGGCATCATGGACCTCTATCTTTCCTTGCGCTTAGCGCGACATGTATGCCGTATCATCTAGCGCCTTTCTACAAGTTATGATTAGATAGTCATTGTTGCAAGGATCCTGGTTGCGCTTAGATATTGCTATACACCTTTTAATATTTTGATCTGTTTCGCTTCCAATACCATATTAGCAGAGACTACTGCCGTCTTTGGGGACTCTCCCCCGGCGTGCAAGTCCCCAGAACCGAGCTTTGTTTCCTTGCATGGCCCTTACATGTTAGAACCTTGTTGGGTAACAGTTTCAACGGTTTCTTATACCTGTTGTTATTGTACGCTCATACAATAGAGCTCACCTTCCTTGGAATACCAAAGATGGGGATTATTGTGCAGTATGATAGTTTTTATATCAGATGTGAATGAGATATCATGGATGTGTGGAACTAGATCCGCAGGAATGAAGGCGAAAGATGTACCATCCTTAACAACTACACTCCTTCTTGAACTGGATATATCTTGTCCAGTTACAGAACAGAAGTGAAAGTATGAGCGGTATGTAGAACAACTGGGACTGTGAGGAAACTCACTATTGAAGCGATTATCAAGAAACAAAGTGATTCATATTAAGTCAGTAAACAACCCAACAAAGCGATGTGTGACAGTGGTCGTCAACAGCAACCATCATGAAGTCCATTCCTGTAAACAACACACAGTTGGCTCTCCAAGCTTCCTCACTTCTAAGGCTTCATTGCAATATCCCCTAGCATTCATATCTTCAAACCGTTGCATTGGTTAATCCTCAAACCTCACACGTCCTTCTTGTCCATCCGCTCACAAGACTATTTACTAAGATGCCTCGACGAGTTCGTCCTCTTCATTATGATAGTGTCAAGCCATTCTTCCTTTGGTGCATGCATTGTCAGAGAAGCTGCACCAAAAAATACGACTAGGAAGCCGATCACCCATTCGAAATTGACTGTCACTTTGACGGGAAAAGTCTTTGTCGCCAATGCTCGGGCAACAAAGTGGCATGCAATTCAGTATTTGTTTGTAACCTGGTTATCTGATGCTACTATACTAACTCTATTAGGTGGCACCAGGCATGTTAGGAAATGGATGGGATTACTCCCAAATTCTCCGATGGGCCACTAGCTTTTGGGACATGCGCGAGGACGACGAGGATGAGAATGAGTGGCCAGAGAAGGTTCGCTTAAATGTCGCCAGGGCTCTGAATGATTTAAACATTGCGTTTGACAAGACTGAGATGGTTCATCGGCGTGCACATGCTCTGACAAGCAATGAATATGTACTTTTGCATTACCCGTTGCTTTTAGGCTTACTCTTGACGCTTTGGTAGGAGATTAAGGTGACTTACCGAACTTTTGTCGAGCAACGCCGCCAGCTGCTTGTGCAACTGCCTGTTCCCGACAAAGATGCCGAGGAGGATGAGTGGGAATGTTATAGGTCGTCGAAGCTCTTGCGTCTTTTGCCTGGCGACCCTGGGTATGTTTTATGGATGGTGGCGATTCGGGTATTTACGCGGGCAATCGAAGGTGCTATGACCTGTTGCGCTGTCCTCCGTGGCTTAGACGAGGTCGAGGGACGCGAGATGGTGGATAAAGCACTGCAATCGTTCCCTGTTATGTGCGGGGAGATCTAAGGACAGTGTCGTTATTTCATTGGGAGATGCGCAAGTCATACCATTAGGTCGCTCATTGATTGTACTATTTGGTGATTTCAAAGAGAATCGCTATATCATTGGAGAATGACTTTTTTACCCCTGCATGTTCTAAGGAGGCAACTTTAGTAGCGAAATAATCATCAGAGTTTGGAAAATCAATGGCAAAACCGTAGTCTCCAAGGCCTCCGCGTGTATTTATATCTAAGACACCCTTTAAGGGAAAAGGTTATGTGTACAACATCAAGAAAATCTTGCATGGGATATAATTGTCATTAAGATCCTCTATCTACTTTCCGTCTTTAGAGACTAGGGATGGTATGGTTTATAGTACAATGTTGTATAATACATATATGGACCGAATCATATAACTCCAGGCTCCCTGAAATGCTTTTGCAATACGCGTTTCCCCGATTTTGCAGACCTCACCGCCATTCCCCTACTCGCTCAAATTTCTTGACCACGCGTGTAGCTTCCATAATAACAAGCATGCGGGATAAGTCGACGGAGGTAATCTTAGCCTCCACAACACTCAGAATATCCACATCAGATATTTCAGGAGGAGTAACAATTTGACACCGTACTCCTATGGATGTTATGACACCTGAGTACCCTTGTGCGAATTGTGATCCGACCAGGGCAGTAGCGTTGTACGGTTTGTGAACCAGGCAGCTGAAGGTCTCGGGTAGGCGGCATTCGCCGAAATAGAACGCTCGGAAGAGGAGCATACATGCCCAAAATTGTTTCGACGCCGAGTCGATATCCCTTATACGACTACGCTTCCAACGAGATTGCGAAATGAAGTTGTCCACATCCATGTGGGAGAAAGGGAGGACGGACTCATCGGCAGTAGCGTCAAAGCGGCGACCGTGCTCATGCTCGAAGCGCAGTGCAGCCTCGATCTGATAATGGGCCATGAGATCGGTGTATCGTCGCAGAGGACTCGTGGACTTCACATAGGTATCAAGTCCCAGGGGCACGTGGTGAATGGGGCTGGATGAAGAAATGCCTTTTGGGGCCGCCAACTGCAGCCATGTCTGTCCCCCGTAGTCGGACATGTTGCTGTTGGTCAGTTTCGGGTATTCAGGATGGTAGAATGTTCCATCGAACACAGCGGGGATGTTACGTTCAGCCAGCCACTTGCCGGAAACGTAACATGCTAAATTCATCAGTGTTGAAATAAGATTGCGTTTCGTTAGATCAGGCACTTCGTGCGGGTCAACGTTTCGTGGGCGAAGTTGGATAATGGGATCCCCTAGTATATACCGTCCTTCCGTCAATTGCATATTGTATGGTTTCAACGGTGCGTTGCCAACAGTGACTGAGACAGGAGTATCCATCGACGACGGCCACTCCATTGCGCCGTTCCTTCGTCGGTGTTCCCGAAACGCGAGCATCAACTTTCTCAGTGTGTGAAAGGTCTCTTCATCCTCTGAAGATAATTCTTCCTGTATATTATTGCGAGTGTGCTCACTGGAGTACTCCCCTCCTACCGTCAGCGGTTCCAGGACCCCCTGTGATTCGGGCTCAAATAAGCTGCGTAGTTTATCATGCGTGATATAGATAACGTTTCTAGCTATGCCATTGACAATGTTGGTATCCAATATCTCGCCCTGCAGATTCATCTTGGCACTGAATGTCAATGTCGGACGGCCAGACGCCAGACTGAAGTGCGCTTGCGTTAACGTGTTTGGAAGCATGGGGTATGTACGCTCTGGAGCATAAACGGTCTGGACACGAGAGGCCGCATATTCCATGATCGTAGCATCAGGGTTAACAAATGCAGATGGATTAGCGACATGGACACGGATCCAGAAAGTGTCCTCCGACCCCGGTATGCGCTCCAGAGAGACACCGTCATCAATCTCCTGTGCACCAGGGTCATCGACACAGTAAATCGGTAGGTTACCGAAGTCCGTCCGCATACTCTCCATTTTGTCTGTGATCCCCTCTGAGTTGAATTCTTCACAGGCCCGTTGTACATCCTCCCACATTCTGTCTGACTGGAGGGATATACCATGTCCTGGAAGTGCCAAATTTTGATCCAGTAATCGCAAGTTCTCCCATGGAGATACAACTCCCAATTCTTGCAAGAAAAGAGCAGCCGTGCCTGCATTTGTGTCCAGAGCACTATACATTCCTGTGGCGCGCATAATGTGCGACCCAGCCGAGCGAAGAATTCTAGATGTCATCCGTCGGGGAGGAATACACCAAAGCTGAAGAAATTCGATGATCATACGATCAGTGTAACTAAACTTCTCCGTCAAGACCTCACGATAAACCAAAGGCTTCCCATCTTGGCCAGGCTGATATCGCTGCGCTGTTGGACCGACACAAGCCAATATTGTTGGCGACCGAACCTTTCGGCTGAGCCTTATAAGACGCTGGGCTTTCTGGATGAATTGCTGGATAGGATGGTCTTTCGGATTAGGTACCTCATTTCCTGTAACCGCACGGATGAGATACTCTTGGTGTTCATGCACCCATGTGACAACTGTGTCGAGTATATTGGCGACTCGCCTCGGTTGAACGAAGTAGTGGTCGGTGAAGATGGAGCTCCGATCATTCTCGATGAGAAAGGAATTTCGACGAATGGCCCGATGTATGGCAAACAAGATCTTATCATCGACATGGTCGCTTGTAATATCGAGCGCTTTGCAAGCCAGCTCCTTGAGTGTAAACTCAAGTTTCTCTTCCTCGTCCGCCACTATGTCATGTATATTGTCCAGCCGGTAGGCATTCGCTTGGTAGAACTGATGGACCTGTTCGTTGAAATCATTGATCATCCGCAAAATAGGCGCACCTGTGGGCCGAGGCACCCCTCCTTCTATAGCTGATTGCATCTCTAAGCTGAGCTGCGCGAGGGCGTCTGGGAAATGGGGTAGCAAGGGGGCCACCAGTTCTCGCGGGACGAACCCCTTTATGACGAAATCGAGATCCTTTGCAAAAGCAATGCGCCATTTTCCTCGATCAGTATAGAATTGCTGTTGTTTACAGACAGACCGAACGTAAACAGCAAGATTCAGGATACCTTCGGCACTTTCAGGAACCACAGTCAGTACGTTTAAAACAGCGGCGGGCAATGAGGGGCAGCATACGAGGACAGTGCCACTAGATCTCCCGGCTCCAGAAAGTCATGCATTCCTTCCCCTTCTTCGGCAATATTTTCAAAGTCCGAAACATCTTCGTCCGTCTCTCGCAGGGCATCGCTACCTGCATCATGAGCTTCCCGGTAGTCGTTTAGCATGTTTCCAACCCAAGGCGCCGAAGCATCCAATGTATTCGATGTCCCAGGCCCCCGGACAGGGTCCAGAGGGTTCGGATGGCTCTCCTGCCATTTTCTCAAATATTCCCGGATATCTTTATTCTCCTCGAACTCGGATTTAAGGCGGATGTCTTCAATAGAAGTGGAAGATCTCAGGAGGTCTTGCGGGGGGCTCTAAAGCTGGTTAGAGTTGTCACGACTACAACCAAATTGAGTATACCACACCTTTACTTCACTAAAGTATCTGCTTGACCTATCACAGCGGCATAATGGGAATTGATTGCGTGGAGGGAGAGAACGAAAGTGAGAAACAACTCCGGAGATCGAAGTCGCCGAACGGTTCCGGTTGAATATATTCACGTCAGCCACACTCTGCGACACTCGACTCCTCAATAGAGTTAGAGACATCATGGAGCATTATAATGCCCAAGTCTGAAGTAGAACCCCTCAATCAAAGCCGAAGAGACGTGGCGAACAACATTATCGAAGCAATTCCAGCGCCGCAAAGCCTGCTGGATAATCTTGGCAGAATAGCCTTCACCGCCCAGGCGGTGAGTTTATGGATATTTCCGTGTTCAATTCCTAGTTCGGTTTAGCGTCTGGAACTCATATGATTAGCCTGTTTACTCCTCTTACTCTCTTACTTCCTCTATCATCTTCCACTGTTGCCATCTAGTCTTCTACTTTCTTGAGGTACGTGGCTGGCTGGCGCTTTTATCTCGGTACATTTTATGTGAAGGTGGGAAATCGCGAGGTACCAAGCAATCAATCACTTTATGTTTAATGAAAGTCTCGACCAGCAAACGGAACTGTTTCTAAATCAGTTCCAGTTGCGGTACATGATTTGTCGGCAATTTTATCCACGACCCTTGTCGATAGAGCTTTATGCAGCTTGGCTTTACTCCGTACAGGGGAAGGAATCAATGGATGCCTGGGATTTTGGACCCAATCCATTTCTGGCAACTCATCTGCTGACGGAGATTTCTTTTCCGAAACCCGCTGCGGTATAGCCGTGACGGCATAATCCAACCGCACTACCGTAAACCAGAGCCATGAATTGCTGACAATTTCTTCTCTTCGCCTTGTTTACTGCTTTGGGAAGATAAGCATGGTTCGAGTTCACTGCGGATTTGCCACACTACGGATACTTGCTTGGCATTCTACCGGCTCCTCGGTCCCTGGATAGACCCTAAACTCATTTCTCCGCTGTCTCCACGTCTACACACAAAATTATACGGTTATAATGCAAATCCTCGGCTACTTTGCGACGGTAGAAGACCGTGTCTATCATTTTTGCATGTGAAATGTGATAGTCGAGTTGTTGATCGTTTGGATCCCATTCGGCAACTGCCAAGCATTCGACTCTCCTCCTTACGGAGTGTCGATCAGGCGAAACCTTGCAATATATCCATGAATTAAGTCCGCTAAATCGAACTAACCTTATAATCTAGTCTAAGTCTCCTAGGGCCTGTTCATCATTTCCTGAATTGTACAGCCGAGTCCTCCCAAAGCCTCATCTGTCAACGTCCCAATGATCGCTCTGACACCAGTCATGCAATGGCTTATTTCCCCGCATGATGTTCAAAGAATGACCTCGCAAGTACCGTTGCTATTCAGGCTCGTTTAAGCGGTCAAAGTTGTGCTATGCATTTAGCGTGATGATTTTCCTAAAAACATTCCTCGAAAGTGTCCATGCTTGCGGAGATTGATGATGGAAATACTCGGTGCCCCTGATCCATACGATGTTTGCTACTGCCAACGTCAGCATTTATGCCTCGGATATTAGGCACTCCTTTCCCCTGGCGAAGTCCCTTAGTATAGGGATGTTATTAACAAGCAATCCCTCCCTTTTTCACCAACCTCCTGAAACACAACGAATAACCTGTCCTGAGGCAACCCGGTGTGGATATGTGGATTTGCGGATGACTACCAAGTTATTAGAAATTTTTTTCTAAGGGCTTTTCCATTAGCAATTTGCAGCACCAGTTCCGGGCTGTTTACTAGTAAACTATCCGTTGATCTCCGTTACGATCGGAGGTCCACTTCGCTACCATGGAACCTATACTAACTTGGCACGGACAGCCATCGAGGATTATATTCCGGTTAGGCACCGCATAGCCCCTCTTCTTCAGGCTACAAGTCTACTAATACGCTAGGTTTTAGCAACTCAGACGCCTATAGCCGACATATTTCTCGGATTTTGAGTCCGTGCCATAGGCCGCACGGGGATCAGCAGAGAGACCTGGTCTCGGGGCAATGGAGCCGTTCTCCAAAAGCCAGGTCTTCCTTTACCTAAGTCTCATCACCAGTTTCCGGTATGACTCCACTGCCGCCGGTAGTGTGATTGTGACGGTGGAGCCATTGAACCCTGAAGAAAGCTATCAATGACTGACGAGTAGTATCGTCAGGTAGTTCGAAGGCCCCTTTTCGGCCCCTGCCCAACTGCCATAGCAAATACATATATAGCGCTTTCCCGTACGCATTTTAGTGATTATAATATCATAAATTAAACCCAAAACTTGCATAATCCACTTATTCCATATTCCTTGCTCCATTATCATCTATACCGGCCACCATGAAACCCGACCAAGCATGGCGAACAGCCATAGTGACTTCCCTGGCTGCCTTCAGTTCGTTGGCGACAGCAGCAGACATATGCTCCAAGCTCAACCAGCAAGGAGTAGCGATCCAGAATCGTCTGACTATTCCGTTCCTTAATGTTCTGAAAGACTACTGGTCCACCGCGTGCGGCGATCTCCGCCCAACATGTATCGCCTCTCCCAAGAGTGCTCTTGAGATGTCTCAGATCGTCAAAGAGCTCCATGATGTTGATACCTTGTTTGCGGTCAAGTCCGGTGGACACATGCCCAACAATGGCTTCGCCAGCATTCAGGACGGGCTCCTAATCAGCACCCAGAACCTTGACAATGTCATCTATAATGCGGAGGATCAGACCGCCATTATCGGGCCGGGGCTTTCTTGGGAAGATGCACAGAAGGGCCTGGATGGAACAGGTAGGACCCTTGTTGGTGGTCGTCTTGGGGGTGTGGGTGTGGGTGGATATATGCTTGGAGGTACAGTGCTTTCCCCTTCCGCTCAAACAATTTGAACCGTTCTCTGACTTACTCTGCACTCAAGGTGGGCTAAGCTTCTTGAGCTCTCAGTATGGCTGGGCAGCGAACAACGTCATCAACTTCGAGGTCGTCCTTGCCAACGGCACCATTGTGAACGCAAACGAGAAGGAGAACACCGGTAGGCGAAGGTCCATAAGGAATCGGGATCCGAGGCAGAGGGTGACAGTGGAACAATAGATCTCTTCGCAGCCCTCAAAGGAGGTGGAAACAATTTCGGCATTGTCACGGCTTATACCCTTCAGACACATCCAATGGATCATAAGGTTTGTCACCACTTTATCAAAAGGCCTTTTGTATGTGTCTAACTAAGACAGGTCTGGGGAGGGAACTACGTCTTCAGTGCGGACAAGACGCCTCAAGTTCTCGAAGCCATCCGTGATTTCACCGAAAACTACCCCGATGACAAGGCCGCCATCATCGTGACGGCCGAGCATGCCGCGCTCATCAACACTTGGATCATGTTCCTCTTCTACGACGGACCGGAACCTTTGCAGGGCGTCTTCGATCAATTCAAAGCCCTTAGGCCATTGGACACGACGAAGACGTGGGACAGCTACTACGATTTGGTCCGTAATCTACGTCTAACCAGACTGCCTATTAAGCTGACATGTGGTCGCAGCTCAAACACAACGACTTCTTCATCTTAAAGTAAGGCAGCCCATCAACATATATCGGTTAGAGGAGTGCTAAATAAAGCAGGGGCCAGCGGTACACCATCGCAACGGAAACAACACCTGTTCCCGACAAAACGGTCGGCGCAGAGGTTATGCAAACGTACTACGACCATTGGTTTAACATCACGAATACAGTCCTAGGCGTTCCGAATATGATTGGCTCTATCGCATTCCAGCCGATGCCCAGAACGATCGCGCAGAAAGCTCAGGCCCGTGGCGGAGTAAGTCCTGTAACTTCCTAAACCCTAGCCACAGCGGCTAATCACACATATCATGACATTAGGACCTTATCAATTTTCCCACTGATCAGGATTATCTCGTTATCGAGCTGGACTTCTCTTATGCTTTATCGGCAAGTGACGAGAAGATCGATGCCGCAAACAAGAACCTGTTCAATGGGTTCGACAGGATCATTTCGAATTACATCGAAGAAGGCGTGCTACCAGACGTTTACAGGCCGTTGTTCATGAACGACGCAAACTACGCGCAAGACTACTGGAGCCGTCTGGGTTCGACTGAACAAGCGCGCGAGACGAGAAAGAAGTATGACCCCGAGTTATTTTTCCAAAAACGGACGAGTGGAGGGTTCAGACTTGGATGAGTATGACACGATGCTGCAGTAATCTATATTTTTCAAACTGTCTAATATACACGCTACGCTTAAACCACTCCTATGGATAATACTATCAATAACATCCTCAATAATAATTTCGATATCCTCAGTTTACATCTAAACCAACCACCAACCGAAACCCCCCGATCAAACCGAAACCCCAAAATAACACCCACCAATCCCCCAAATCAACAATAAACCAAATATAAAAAAAAAAGCCCAATAAAACCATCCCAAACCAAACCCACCTCCAAAGTACCCCCGTCTCAAGTCCAAATAAGCTCACGCCACTAATTGGCCCAGAGCTCCCCCCAGAAAGCCACCCTAAGCGCCGACGCGGATCCCACGCCCCCAAGCACGCTCAACATCCAATCCTGCGTCCCATTTCTATTTCCGGCTCCGTCCTGCAGGTATGAATCTACGCGCTGGTGTCGAGGCTCAACTTCCTTCCCTGTTTGAGCTTGCATTTGGAGCTTGGACGGGGTCTAGATTCTTTTCTTGGGAATTTGGGGGTAGAGGATTTGATTTGTCGGTAGGCGCTGGGGATCGGCGGTTGGCGGGTGAGCTTTGATCGTGTACTTTGGGTCTAGATCTTGACGTTTTGATGTGCGTGTGTGCTATATTTGTTTTCTTAATCTGGAGTTTAGGGACTGGGTGTGTAGTATATAAGGGTGTGTTTTGGTCTTGTGAGAGGGAAGATAGTTCAAGATCAGATCATCGCATTCATTACTTAATAATAAGTCGAACGTTCCTTTGAGAATTTTTTTATTGTGTCTTTGTTTTGAAAAAAAAAAAACGTTCTTTGTATCGATATATACATTAATAGCGCTCCTTCAACCTGTTTCTCTCTTGTTCAACAGTTGAAAAGATCCCGATATACAGTCATTACATCCTGTCTTGATCTGCGCATCTAATCAAATCAACCTTCCAACATGCCTAAATACGGAGCCCTTGGCGCAACTTTCATGATCGCCCGGATCATCCAGGCCTGCTGTCTTATTGCTATCATCGGATTGACGGCCAACTTCATCGCAGAGATTGTGAACAGTGACCTCACTCCTCCTGGCATCTTTATCGGGACAATTACAGTGGTATGCCGCCAGCCCTAATCTCAATCATTAACCCCGTTCGAAACAGAATTACCAACTAACAGGGGCGGATTCAAAATAGACCTGCATAGCTGTAATCTACTGCATAATCACCGCGATTCTTTTCTTCGACAACATCCTCCCCTTCCTAGCTTCCGCCATTGCTGACTTCCTCCTCCTCATCGCCGTCATTGTTGTGGCTGTCATCATCGGAAAACCACTGTCATATCTGCAATGTGATAAGATTGCTGAGATTACCGACAAGATTTCCAGCGCCTATGCCTTCGCCACGAAACTGAGTAGCTATCTATCCCATCTGAACGGAACGTTGCAGTACGGGACTTTGATCGGCGCCAGTAAGGGGGTTTGTTTGGAGGCGAAGAGTATTTGGGGGTTGAGTATTGCTTTGTGGTGAGTTCTTTTCTTCTCTCTTGTTTCCTTCAATGTCGTGTTGTTGGCGATTCCTGTGGATTGAGTCTGGTGCTAACTGCAAGCAAGTATCATGTTCCTTTTCTCGACGATCTGCTGCATCTGTCTCTGGAAGCAGAAGAAGGCGAGTGGGACGGAGAAGTTGGATGGCTAGGCCGTTTCGGTATGAATAATGTGTATCGGTTATGGGAAGGTTGATGTTAATGTGGTCGGCGGGTATTCTCGAAGCGTCGCATTATGAAGTAATATTTTTTTTTTCCCTTCTGTAATTTTTGCTTTGTCTTTTGCATATTGGTAATGTTTGCCCTAATACTCTCCATTCCCTGAGGTTCTCAAGCTTTCTGCCTGTCTGTCTGTCTGTCTGTCTGTTTCTTTCTTTTTCTGTCATATTCTGCTCCATATATGTCTTTCATTCCATTGTACGTAGCACCTAAATAATCCAGTCAGCCAAAATCCACCCCCAATTCCAAAACATCAACAACTCACTACCCTAAACTCAAATACAACCTCCACACCAACTCACCCTTCCTCGCCCCTTCCTCCATAAACAAACCAAAAAAAGATGGAGTCAATCACCCCGAACTAACAGGCGGGATAACAGCAACTTCATTCCCCGCCTCAATCACCACCCCCTCACAATCATTGATATCCACATACTCCTCTCCCAGACTCACTCCACAGCTACTCAGTACCTTCTCTTGTATGCCGGGGTACTTGGACTCCAGGATATCAAAGAGCTGGTTGAGGGGTAGTGGGGCGGGGAGGGATTCGGTCTGTTTGCCGGTGTAGGTGGTTGCGGATGAGAAATAATGGATTTGGAAGGTTGGGGTTGTCATCTTTTCTTTTTGTTATCTTTCTTCCTTTTTGGTTGTGAGGGTGTGTCGAATGTGTTTTGGAGGTGATGAAGTCGTAGTAGGAATGAGTTGGAGAAAAGACGTTTGCGAGAGGGGCGGAGAACTAGACCCAATTCATCAACAATATATATAAATGCGGGGTTGATGTTGATATCATCGCTTATCATCTACTTGATTATCTCCGAGACACTACTGCAGAAAATTAAAGGGAGTCAGACGTGTCGATCTGATCATTTCCATTGACGTATCCAATTATATGTCCATACCATGTCGTAAATCTAATCCTACTGACTCAAAGCTCGGAATGCGTCTACCAAATCCCTCCGCAGGTCTTCCCAATTCTCTAATCCCACACTGATCCGCAACAATCGGCGATCCACCGTCGCATCACTCATTGTCCGCCACTCAATTAGGGTCTCCACGCCTCCGAGACTAGTGGCATGCTGGAAGAAGGCGAGTTTACTGGGCAGCTTACGCGCATAGTCCTCGGTTTTCATGCTGATCGAAAACACCGGTCCGAACCCGTTCGGCATCTGCTTGAGCAACCATGATTCGTCCTCTTTCTGCAAACTAGCATGGAACACCTGTTGCAGAGCAGCCTGAGTCGCAGCTTCGTCGCTGTCAGGGGCTGGGTTTTGCGCCTGCAGTGCGTTGTGCAACCATGTGACCAGGTTCGTGGCATTCTGGCTCTGCCGCTGCACGCGAACCTCCAGGGTCCGCAAACTGCGCGTGCCTAGCCAGCTCTCCATATTGCCCATTACACTACCCAGGAACATCCGATCCTCGAACAGCCGCCGGGCCCAATCACTCCGCTGTGTAGCTAGAACACCACAAAGGAGGTCGCTGTGTCCACCGAAGTATTTGGTACCGGAATGCATGACCAAATCTGCACCCCATTGGAACGGGTCCTGGAGGCCCGGCGGAGCAAAGGTGCTATCCACAATAAGATATGCTCCGCGCGAGTGCGCTTTCTTGGCGTACTCTTCGATGTTGAAAGCAGTGCCTTCAGGGTTGACCGGAGTCTCCAGAAGGATCGCATCTCCCGACTCCAATTGTTCAGCGGGGCAGTCGAGATCCAGCTTTTGAAGACCGGTGAGACGGCCGAAGAGCTTAATAACACCGTGACATCCATGGTATCCGTTTCCAACTGCAATTCGGCGGGGATTCAGTAGAACGAGTGCTGCATGCAAGGCTGAGAGACCGGACGAGTAACTGATCGCCTCACCATGGAGAAGTGAAGAAAGGAGGGCCTCAAATCGGTTCAAATTAGGCGACGTCAGACGAGAGTAGATATGCTTGGTCTTGTCCTGATCATACTAAAGTGAAGCTATCAGACCGGCTCAACGAATTGCATAGAATGGCCGAAGATCAAAGGAACATACACCACTGAGATCTGCTGCCGGCACAAGTTCCTCGGGATCATCAGGGTACCGGAAGGTGGTGGAAAGGTGCAGCGGAGGGGCTACATCGGTGACCACGTTCAGCGCCTCATCTGCATGCAAGGCATGCGTAGCAGCGGCAATGTTGTCGTTGGTTGGAGCCATTGTACAGTACGGGCCCTGGGAATGGCTAGGAGAGAGGGGAGAAAGAAGATCACCGACCGAAACTGGGGATTCAACACCGGCCTCTTGAAAGAAGTGGGGGAAAGACCGGGAGAGAGGGGGGTGACACGTGACACGTGGGTCCGCCGTTCAACTGCGTGATATTCATTTCATATATACAAGTCATCAATGGTGGCCACATAGATACAGTGTTATTTGCTAAACGCGGGTTTACCGCCGAAGAGAACTCATCCGAGATGGTTCCCGAGACGATCCTGGAAGGGCAGCTTGCAAATTGGCTCGGTCTAGATCGGAAATTGTTAGCGCAGCCTACTATTCCGTCGGGCGGAACAAACATACCAGCTTCAGAATCGAAACCAATCGAAATATCATCATTCTCGCTGGGGAAGTCGGGCATATCCAAGCAGATGAAATTAGATGTGGGATCATCGCCGGTTTTTGGTAGCGCAAACTTGGCATCACACAGCTTAATGCAAAACTTGCCCGAGCGGGTGAAGTTTTCGTATACATCGGTGCCTTTGAGTACAAAGTTCATGCACTTTCCATGGTGGAAGTCATTCAAGAATGCTATCAATTGTATCACCTTATCATGTTGAACCACTTGAATCCGGGCTCTAGTCGATTCCCATTTCTTCGTAATTGGTACCACCATGCGACGTCGTGATATCGTGAAGGAAGTAGCAATACTGGTTCCGTTAGTTTGGCGAGACCTGGCCAACAAAGAAGATCTATCATACCCATCATATAGCACATTGAAGCCCGTGACGGCGGCCTCAAACTTGTGAAGGTCTGCGAAAATCAGTAACTAGGTCGGACAAGCGCTACTTAGCAAGAAGGAATACCTTTGACAGTCGCAAAGTCAAACCGGCGGACCATTGGCTTGACCATCGCGATCTGCATGAAATCCGCCAAGCGGTCCGGCATCTCAGGAGCAGTGAGATTCTCGGCGATGGAGATGGTCAGATCATGTTGTCCAGGCCGGTACAGACTAAGGCCCGTACGGTTGTTGATGTCCAAACCCAACTTCAACTCGCCAGGACCTAACGTAATATTAGCAGTAGCTCGGCAGCACCTGATTATGCAACATACCAAGGTTGATACGATCCGTGACAGATCCCCATTCTGTCGCCACGAAAGCCCGTAAATGCTCTGAGAGAATAGTTGGGCCATATTGATGGTCAACAAAGGCGTGCTCCTGATCAATAACCGACACACTACCAGCAGGAAATTGCAAGTGGGATGTCTCAGGCTGACCGTTGAATCGATCAGCTGGCTGTTCGATGGAGTAAGCGCGGATAGGGATGTCAGGTGTCTTAATCTCCCCTTCTTTGGTTGTCATCCCGAGCAGTAGAGAATGGAGGGCACTACGCTCCTCGACGTCGTGAAACGTCATTAGCATAGACCGACTCCTGCCATCCTGTTTGACCTTGAGCATGAGTGCCGGCGCCCCATTCTCGCCTCTGAGAAGACCGAACACAATTGGTGCATTATGACCAAGAATGTGGCTTACGTTACTGAGCGTCTTGACCTTGGGGCTTGTCAGAACTGCAATCCGATAGCCTTGGTGTACTTCGCGGCTACCAGTGCCCTCGGTCACGGTCATGGAGCGCTCAAACAGCCGAACGCGGCAGCGCTCAATAGGTTCCGCAGGGAACGTCTTGCTTTTGCCAGGATCCATATATTGGAAAACCTTCAAAGTGGTTTCATAGATTGTAGTCTCGTCGGATTTCGGTTGCAAACTAGCTTCGGTTTGCTGTGTATATTGCACAATGTTCCACAGGTTTTTGAAATCATCCTCTTGGAACATCACGTCCAACTGGAACCCACGGGGAAGTTTCACTTGCATGAAGTTTGATCGCACGCGCCAATGCACATCGTTCCATGTAGGGCCTTTTTTCTTATCCGACTGAATCATGACATTGACCAATTCATTTTGACTGGTAATGGAGGCGAATACGTACCAGTCGGCCCGATCACGAATGATAGATAGTACGCACGGCAGGGGTTCGTCATGGTGCGTACCATCCTCACTGGAGCTCACCATAACCTTCACAAACATGCTTCCATAGCTGAAATATCGACTCGTATCACCTAGTGGCATAATTTGTGCCAGATTCGGCCCTTGCCCAGATTTGTCGACCAACATAGACCTCGTGGCAGTGCCAGAAAGGATGGCTGAGACATCAGGCGCAAAGGCAGGATATTTCAGCCACATCCTGGTGTCGGCCTGGATTCCTGCACCTCCGGTAGCATCGATTGAGGTAATAATATTGTTCCTTTTGATAGACATTGCCAAAGAACGCAAGTGATTTAAGATCGTTTGGTGCAAGCTCAGGAGGTCAGCCAAGCGTTTGTCGCCTGTTGTGCTTGTCACCGCTAGCAAGGCGTCGACGCTCATCGCGCCGTAATGAGTCAACTCGTTATGTTTAGGAATAATGTTTTCACATATCCACAACGCTTTACCAAGATCAACCACAGCCTGTTTCGCGGTTTCCGTGGCAGTAGACTGCTGCGGGCTGGAACCGGAGCTCGAAGGGCGAGATCGTGCGTACACCTCGAGCGTTTTCTTTCCGCGCATAAACCACCATACCGCAGCCCTCACCCATTCTGTGAGCGAATATTCCATCAAGGACTTCTTCCTCTCTGCATCATGTCGAATGAGGCTTTCGTGCTGCGCCACATACGTCTTGAGGTCCGTAAAAGCAGCTTCACCAAACTGGTTAGCGATAGATCGTAAGGACATCTTGGGCACTTGAGGGTTTCGTGGAGCGTCACGGTTGTCTCGACTGCTCGGGCGACCTGGGCTACCCAGGGCAGAATCCCTGGAAGGCGGCAGCGATTTTGGAGGCGAAGCGCTTATCGATACGCTGGCCGGTGTGAGACCAGAAGGTAACGTGGGCTCAATGGGCGGAGAAACTGGTCCTCGCGATGGTGGGCTGGCAGGATTTCGGAAAGGGTTAGCTTCTTGTTCGGCCTCGTCGTCTGAGATCGGAGGTGTTTCATATTCGGAGCTTGGACTATCGGGCACCGTTGGGGCTGCTGCGGCCACAGGGGCCGGCCCTTGCCCTTCCTTATTGTCATTGACCGGTGACGGAGGATCTTGGTAACGATGTTGCAGAGCACGACCTTCCTCAGCTTGCATCCTATCTCGGACTCGCTGTGCAAACGTACTGGATTCGGGCGACGCTCGGAATGACAGGCGAGATCCGGGCTGGCCCACGTTTAGTGTCATGAGAAAATCGGAATCCTGAGAACTCTGTAAAAATAACGGTTTGGTCGCAAGGGGGTTGATTTTGTCTTGCGTGTTCGTACGCTGATGCCGCGACGCAAGCCCGTCTCCCACCGAGGTATCAAGGTGAAGCTGAGGAAGTGTCGGCTGACGAGCATCCAGTATATCTCCCGGTTGACTTGAACCTTGACTGTTTTGACGATTGCGATTCTTGGATATCACCACCGTGGGCGTTTCCGATTCGTCACCACCCTCACCGATCACCTCGGGCGCCCTCTCAACGAACCTGACTCGCAGGCCTTTCCGAGCGGGATTTTTCGGGGGAGCCCTCGGAAAGCTCATAGATGGATAACTATCGGTAGCTGAAGCAGGTTTTGCAATGGGAGAGGCTTCTGAGACGTCTTGGGATGATGATGATTGCCACCGTTGTGAGACATCTAAACGTGGTGCTGGAAGCCCTCGCGAAGCCCCAGCAGTCGAGTGAGCTCCGTGAGATCCATATGATACCGTATTCGAACGAACGGGCGCCAGGAACGACTCGATTTGCTGGTCGGTCGCATCACCACCCCTGCCACCGCCATCAAACTTACTTAGTTTATCCTTCGAAAATAGCTTTTCTCTCCATCGAGGCTTCGTAGTCGGTTTCCGCTGGGGAGTGGCTTTGGGTTCACCCAGGAAGGCGAAAGGGTCATCTGTAGACATGTTCACTATTTCTGTCTCCGATAACTGGCTTGGTATTCTATAGAAGCATAGCAAGTTCGGTAAGATCAGACGATAAGGGTCTTTAGGCCTTGTCTGTACTTTCCCCCGCCAAATCTGACTTTGTAGTGCTTGTGCGCCGACAGGTGATCGACAGGGGGACTAAAACTAGTCCTAGAGTTGCGATTTGGTGTGGTCACGCAAGTACCGTTAAGATCTAGGGAGACTCGAAGGATTGCGACTCGGGCAAACAGCCAAGGATGACAAGGAGCGGCGGGGTACAAGAACGGCTGTACCCCAGGAGAACGTTATCCTGTCCGAGGAAAATGTTGTTTGAGAGTGATCGGGGAATCCAGGTGGAGCGGGGAGACGAGAGGTGATAATAAAACACTCAGGGTCGGACAGCTTCCAACGCAGAAATTCGTCACCAGGCGAATTGGTACTACCGGGGGCTAGGAGACAGGCGTGATTGCCTTCGTTGTTTAGTGGAGTAGGGGACCGGCGATCTGCCAAAACCAATCAATTAGAACGGCCATTCACAGACGGAGTTTGCGACCAAGCGGCCATTGGAGCTGTGCTCAGGGGGGGCATGGAAATTAGGCCATGGAGCTAGACAAACCTAAGGTCCAAGAAATTTAGATAAATCTGCTGAATTCCCGCGCCCCAATTGCGCACGAGGGGGGGGCGTATCTGGAGTGGAAGTGGAGGATGTGGGCTATTGAGTAAGTGACAGACGATAGATAAAAGTGTCAAGCTGAGCCAGCAGCTCTCTTTGTTCCTCGAACGGTTGCAGAAGACGAAGAAGAAGAAGAAGGAAAATCCCACTCCTCAGAAAGAATAATACTACTAGTAGTAAGTCAGAGAAGACAAAGAAAGAAAGAAAGAAAGCGAGAAGAGAGCCAGAGAGGAAAAGGCCGCGCGAGGGAGTATGAAAGTGGACATGGTACGACCTCCGTGCTATTAAACTGTCGCCGACCGAAAGGCGGGTAAACTTCCTGTAATAATGAATGGATGGACGGTAAACTTGGCCTTAGGTCGCTTCTCCGCAATACTAAGTCAGGGAACTCCCCAATCTCAAGGCTATCCAGCCATTCACATTCGACCGACTGTCCTACACTAGATTACATTCCGGACCATAATGGTTTAGCCTTATCATTCTCTACGCACAATGGTTCGTTGCTAGTGCATTATCGGCTTTCATAAAATGAGGATGTCTTACACACCTCCATAGTTTTAATAATATTAATACTACTTAGTACTAGTTGTAGCAGTAGTAGTAGTACAAGGAATAGAGTGAAGAAGGGTGGTTGTTTGCCAATTGTAAAATAATGATCACGTGCTACTTATGGAGGAGAAGATACCGTCATTCGATTACATACATACATACATACCAACCAGACCGCAAAGCAGCAGTATGTACGGAGTATGTACAAGCAAATAGATTGGACTTACTGTAGGTTCGCAGTAGTACGTACAGGGTACCCTAACCTTAGGTTAGGTAGGTATCCTTTACTTGCAACCCGACCCCATGATTCGCGTAATCTTAAGCACTCAGGATTCCTGCACCGCCTCTTTCTAAAACTGCCAGCTATTCATGTCTCAGTAGAAGATCCTCCCAACCTCCTCAACCACCTTACCCTTGGGATAATATGGTCAATCCAACTCAAGGTCATCAGTCAAAACATAAGCGGCAAGTGAAACCCCTACCTATGAAGTCGCGCAACTAGATTAAAATGGATCACGGGAACTTAACCTGGTCCCTACTACACAGGACAAGAGTAGTAGTTGACATCCCGTAATAGGACCTTCAGAGCTTGGTACCTACTACTAATGGAATCCCTGCCGCTTTATCAAGGGAACGCATTCACCATTTTACCGCCTCTGAACCAATCATGAAACAGTCCCACTCCCCTCCTGGACATTCACAAGCCCTCATCATGAAACAACACTAGTCCTGTCTGGGATGGGCCCCGCATTGCTCTAACCCACTTTAGGACAGAGTTGCTGATTGTCGAGTGGACCGATGACGACCCCAAAAAGCCGCCCTAACCTTGGACGAAGCGCCCATGCTAGGGGGGAAGAGATGGAAACTCTTGGTTTTGATTCCCACTTGATATCCTTAGGATTCAATACATAACGTATGTCCATACAATACAGATGAAAGACTGGGATATAGGAACTCAGATGAATTACCTCACTCTGAACAACCCAACCCTGTACGTACAGAAAGACATCTTAACCATGGATGCCTAGGGCCGAGGAGAAGATCGATTGGGGGGTCTCAGTGGGCACCGCAGACGATGTTGCAATTCAATGACGGTCCCGCCACGTTGATGTTCGCTTATTTTTATTTATTTTATTTTAAATTTTCAGATCCTTTCCTTCTTCCTTTTCCTCGATAGGAGGACAATCGTAAATAAACAAAAATTTCCCTCCTCAGGTCCACTGATGAGCATTGGGATTGACATGTTTTGAGCTGATTTATTCCCGCTGTTGGTACGTGAATGAGCCAAATAACGGCACATAAATTCTGATGAATTGACGCTGGGCACGTCCCTCTGTTTCCTGTCCTCCCTCTGGTCTTAATACTTAATACCCGAGCTATATTTCTGTAGTGATAATGTCTTACTGTCTGGATATTTCCACAGCGACAGCGCAAGCCACAAAAACGAAATTACACAAAACAGCTAGAAGCCTCTCTAGCCATGTCCTATACTGCTACACCTGAAACTCCATTCATAGACTACTAATTGGGCATGGAGTGAGACTTGAAACGCCAGGCATGTCTTTGATGGATGACAGCCAAAGCTTGGCAGGGACAATTTTTATTCACCCATTAGGGAACAGTTAAGCGGAACACAGTCCTCTCACATTCACAAATCTTGTAAACTAGCTGTATATCATGGGCAATTGGTCTTCTTGGGCACTCTTCTACGTACGGAGCTCTTCGGTCGGGCAAGCCCAACAAGAGAAAAAAAAAAAAATAGAAAAGAAGAAAAGAAGAAAAGAAGAAAAGAAGAAACCGAATGCGTAATTTGTAATTGATCCCTTACCGACGGCCACGTCCTTATGATCACATTAAGAAGACCCGCCGACGATACGCCCTAACAGGCATCATGTCCAGTGCCTGTTTTCCAAAGGAGCCGAATATCAAATGAGCCAAGATCGGTAGGTGTCTGTTCGTAACCTCGGCTTTCCTCTTCCATCCTTACCGGCGCATTCTGCGGGCTATAGCCACATAACTTTTGATTGACAGAACCACAAATCCGCTGTCATGTCATGGCATATCTTGACCTCTTCAGGTGGCGAAGTCGGGTTAGAGTTCATGCTTAACGGTGAGGACTGGTTTCGTGGAGGTTTAATGTCCTCTAGACAGTTGTCATCTTGGCTTTGATCGTATCGAAATTTTGACAGTTAATGTTCACCCCTTAGAGCAATTATATTGCATATCGTACATAAGCTTTGGATTGAGGAAAGAATATTTGACTGTGTGTACCTTCTCCTCCTCCTCTTTCTTATTTAATTTTAATTTTTATTTTACTTTATTTTATTTTATTTTATGTGTTATATGTACTAAAGCTATATAGTAATTCGCTCTAGACGCTACGTGAAGAAAAGGAAGAACGAATAGGAGTTGTCTGGTTCAGTTCCTTATACTAGGAAGTATACGTACATACGTACGTACTCACCTAAGTTATTAAAGAGCCAGCACATACTCCGTATCATGATTGCATATAAGAAGGTTTGCCCGTCTTGTTGCTTCCCCTGGTGTGGTCCACGGTGGGCGCTAACATGTTGGGAGCGCCAAATACATACGCAGTACTCCGTAGGCAACGACATTTTAACCCCCTTAATTAAGAAGAGGGATAAAAGAAAACCCCATGCAATGGATATGGGAGCACTCTGGAAAGAGCTTTGACTATAGGGACAGCGTTTGCGGTGGTTAGTGCTCTGTATGCAGCATCGCTCAATTGAAGTTTATATACAGTCCGATGCAAGGGGACACTATTTAGTACTGAGCCGATTTGATACCGTTGAACGGTTATCTAGTAGGTAAATAACGGTTAGTGTGTTTACACTGCTGATTGTCAATACTTAGATAATTAAACACCAATCAATCACTAAGTAGCAATTATCATGTTGACAACAAAAATCCACTATTTGTTTTCGGTGGTTTTAGCAGGGCTATAGTAGCGACGGTTGAATTTTTCTTAACATCGCACGTTGAATATGGCTCCTAAACTAGCACGTGCAATACGTCGAGAGATTCAGACGAGAGATGCAAACGCATTTACAGTACTCAGTACAAGACATACGGAGTAGAGTCTTTTGACATGCGGTTCGGGCGCTTAGCGAGCTTCTCGAATGATCTGAGAGTGTACAGCCTCTGTCACATTCGTGATGTCGGGGAAAGCCCGGTATACATGTCCGCACATGGAGAGAGAAATATATATCTGGTCCAATCTACTATCCGAGATGGTAGTACAGCGATGTTTTTGTTTTTGAAGAATACGATCGCTGGGAAAACTGATCTTATGCACTCTTCAGCTGCTTTCAAACCCACTCGCATGCGAACTTGTAGATGACGCATCGCAGGGAAAAAAACACGAGGAGCAACAACCAATAACCAGCTGGGTATCCGCATCATCAGCAAGGAGGATTTGCGGTCGATAAATAATTTTGATGCATGAATTCCTCCGACAGCGACCATAATCTCTCTTCTTGGGATTTCCACCGTGAGCACTAAGTCAACTAGTAAGTGGGTTCCATAAGAGGTATCCATACGAGGGTCCAGAACCAGCTAATTCTGGTTGGTCACCGTAGGCGGTGGGAGTTCGATCGTCTCTATCGATTGATTCTCAAACGCTGTGAAACCGGAGTTAGAATAGATATCGAACTACTTCTCTTCTTCCATTTCATAGGGAAAATCGGTTCACAATGGCCATATAACGTAATGGTTATAATACCAATAGCAATAACAATAGGACCAAGCGAAATCGAAATCCCACGGTGATAGGTAATAATAGTGACATGGCTGAGACACGAGTGGGCTGAAAAAGAGGCTTATACGACCGTTGGGTGGTGAAGATGAGTTGTGGTGGTGGTGGTTTGGTAGTGGGTGTGGGCTTTCGTTCAAGCTGGTTTTAGCGTTTCCAAGTTTAGCATCAAAAGCCACACCACCCAATCCATTGATTGGGCTTGAAGCAAAGGGAACAAACATAGCGCTGTCCCCGTCAACAGTTGGTTTCGGGTCTATTCGACGGAAGCTTTTTGGCCTTCACATTCCAATCAATTTCCATCCTTGTTTTTTTCCCTTTTACTTTTTTTTTTTCTGTGGCTCTAACCAGTAAATGCGCTCATTTGTGTGAGAAAAAGGAAAAAAAAAAGCCAAAAACAATAGAGGGATCCCTATCGGTCCTCCATACAGTCATTGCCGGGCTTCCCTTCACTGTTTACCTCCGCTTGCGCTTTTTGGACCTGGAAATCCCTTCCCCGCCGCCAATTTTCGGAGTTATGGTCCCTATCCCCTACATTTCCATTTCGGGGCATTGAGAGGAGTAGTTCACTCCTATTCTTATTTGGTCCTTCGATCGCGATACCTTATTTCGCCACCCTCCCTGCAAACCGATCCTCCCCCGGTCTGTTCCGTTCGCTCTGTTCACCTGGAAGTTCGCGGCTTTACCGAGCCGATTAGGCAGACGCTGATAGCTTCAGAAATCCTCGGATCTTGGTTGGACAACGTGGATTAAATCGTCTACGAGGGGGCTGACCTCCCCAAGGAGGTCATCCTACATATACCCGAAGATCGTGATGTGCGTAGACCAACTTGCGAGATGGCATGACCGACGCGCACCTGGGGTTTCCATACACAAACCGCCATCGTTTCAGTCACAAGATGAGTGGGATAGCTTGCGATCGTCGCGACGACATTGGATTCGGTCCGGTGGCGGGGGAACAGTGTGGATATTGATGCTACTGTTGGTGATACTGGTGTCTCCGGCCTATGCTGCTCTGGTGAACTTCGACAATTGCTTGCCTGCGCCCACCATCGCATCGAACCCCCAGAAACTCCAGTTTGTCCCGCTCGATGTGTCCGTGAAGTTCGACTTGACGAATTCGCTGCATAACTTAAACATCACGGTATACGGTAATGTTTCTGGGACCGCCGACCAGTCGTCATCCTATCCATCTCCCGATGATCCGCAGTGGACAAACCCGAACGCGACGGTGGGAAAGATCGTGGACCTGGATACGGCCAACAACAGATACAGTACCCTGATAACGACTGTTGATGTGGTTAGCTTCTCTCCATACAGTGGTCCAACTAGGTTCTGTGACTCAATCATCCAAGGAGGGTGCCCGCTGGGACCTGTCTTCTACTCTAATGCGTGAGTATTCAGGCTTTACCACTGTCCAAACGTTGTCGAACTAACTGAATGTTGTAAATATCACTAGGAGCGACCTGAGTTCTTTACGCTCTTTCTCGGTCCAACATGACATGCTCTCGTCGTACCGCTTTGCGACCCTGTCGTCAACTCTCTTAATCAAGTCTGGCGATGCAGCGGCCACTGAGCTAGGATGTATATCGGTTGATGTCACTCCAGATCTTGGATCGGCCCTGAAAAGTGCGCTAGCTTATGTCCCTCTTGTTATCCTAATCCTCGTAGGAGTCGCGACCGTAACCGCCGCAATATACAGTCCATGGGGCACAACGGACCCCTTTCACTGGACAAGCAATTATGGCCGCGATGAAGATGTCCTTCGCCTGGTGACGCCAGGGTTCGGGGACTGCCTACAATATATGCAATTCGCGGTACTTACAGGAGCATTGTCGCTGAACTACCCCGGCTATTATCAACCGGTGGTGAGTCAGGTTGCGTGGTCAACCCTCATGTTTAACCAGAGCTTTCTAAGCCCCGGGAATGAGCGGAATCCTGTAAAGGATGGTGTATACACCGTGAACGGTACCTACGGGCTGGACACCCTACAACAATATGTTGGAATGGAGTCGGCGCGGGATATCTGGCCGGGGATGATTATATGGTTGCTTGCGGTTGTTGTCGCGATCACGCTCATTATCCAGCTCGCCTTTGCATGTCGGTGGCTTCATCGTGAACTTGCCCATATTCCGGAGGAAGACCTACGTTCTAAGAACATGCCGTTCACCGTCGGCAACGTCATTCGAATCGTCTGTAATTATCTGTTCTTACCGCTCATTTCGCTCTCCTTTTTTCAACTGGTTATCGCTAGACAATCTCCAGCATACTCTGTGGCTCTAGCCGTCGTGGTCATTCTCATCATGATAGCTTTTGCAATCTGGGTCATCCGGTTGATCGCGAGCACTCGTCCCAAATCATACCTCTTCGACGATCTGCCGACGGTGTTGCTGTATGGTCCACTGTACAATACTTTCTGCGATGATGCGGCCGCCTTTACTGTGGTGTCTCTCTTCCTGTCGTTTGCCCGCGGCGTCGCGATCGGTGCGCTTCAACCTTCAGGGATTGCTCAAATAGTGCTCCTGGCGATTTGCGAAGTTGTTGCCATTTTGACGCTTGTTGCTTTCCGCCCGTTTCCTTCGCCGACATCCATGAACCTTTATCACGCCTGTTTCTCGATCGTGCGGTTTCTCACAATCCTCTTGAGCGTCGTTTTTGTTCCGTCCTTAGGCGTGTCCCAGGCTGCCCGCGGTTGGATAGGCTACGTTATTCTCTTCTTACACGCAGTCGTTCTAGTATTCGGGTTCTTTTTGAACGCCTTGCAGACATTGGTTGAAGTTATAGCTCGACTCGCCGGTGCTGGAGGCTACGAAGGTGGTGTTACCCGCGGTGGCCTCGTCAAGGTATGTACAATATTATCGATTCCTTCTTTTCCTAGCGTTGGTCTTCTCGTATGAGTGCTAGGCTGACAATGATCTAGGTATTCGGTATGCGGCAACTCTCACGGCGTATGCCAAGACGAAGTGTTGGAACTCGCCAAAGCATGGGCTCCGAGGCTGCGATGCTAGCACACACCGACGAGCGATTGTCTTCTCAGTTTGACGGATCACGGCCCAGAAGCCTTTCGGGCAGCTCGGCAATGCTTCTGAACCGGGCAGCCGCGAGTGAGGGCAGAACCAGCGCCTTCTACGAGTCGGGCAGTGCCCATGGAGGTACCCATAGTCGGGCCAATAGCAGTGGTCTATTTACACCCACCACGCCTGGTAGCAACCCTACTTTCCAGGGTGCAGGCTACCAGACAACTGGAAGTAATTCTCCGAAAAGCGGTCCCCTTTTGGCCATGCAAGCGCACGATCCGTACTACAGACCTCCCAGGCCTCGCAATAAGAGAGTGGATATGAGTGGAGGCGAGAAAGGTAGAACGGGCGGTCGGCAACGAACAGGCAGCGACGCCGATGATGATATAATCGAGGGCCCCGCGTCTGGGCGGGCCACCCCCGTGCCAGCCTACATTCCTGCGCCGAAAGACGATCTCGATCTAGACGACCCTCGACAATCCCGCAAAGATTACGCTGTTCGCGAGGTCGACTTCTACTACCGTGTCCGGGGTCCGCCGCTGTCGCAAAGCGGCACGCGTAAACTGAAGACTGGCCCTGCAGATCCCACCGGACCTGTATCTTCTGCCACCGGCTTCTTCCGCAACCTGTTCCGAGGAAAGACTAAGGAAAACGGTAAAGGATTCGAAGTTGTTCGCAGCGCAAGGGCACCCCCACCTGGTCTGCTTCCTGAAGGGGATGATGTCCACGAACCATATCGAGACGAGCCTGACGAACAGGCTACCACAGGGCACAGCCGTCGGGTCTCAGGAAGCGACCGATCGTATCCAGATACAGATAGTGATGACAACAACCGAACCCGTGAGGCGCTGATCAGCCTGCCTCAAGTTGAGTCCGGCGGCGCTATTGAGCTGCCCAGTCGCATCGGCTCCCAGCATAGCTCACCTTCAGGAGCCCCACAGGCTTCGCGACCTTCTCGGCGTGATTCTCGGTCGTTGGCTTTAGAGAATGACACTGCATCACACAAATCTCTTCCCGTTGTGACTAAAGCTGTTTCGCAAGAGGCCCATTACCCGGCTCCTCAGTTGCATCCTTCCTCATCCGGTACCGGCCGATTGCCATTTAGTGCTGCTAGTTCCCCTTCGCGGGATCGTAACTTCTCTATAGCCTCAACAACCGCGTCAACGTCCTCAAGCCGGCAGCACGGGAACGGTACCGAGCGGCCCTCGAGCATGGGATACGTTGCCCAGCATCGCACCCGGGACTATATCCACGAAGCTAGCCCGGATGAACCTTCTTTTACTGGAAGTGCTGCCGAGCTCGTTGATGAGCCGCATCATCCTGAAGGAAGTCATTAAGTCCTGTGCTCCAAGTGAAGCACTATCTTTAGTGCACCAAGTTGCACTTCTATCCTAATGATATATCCGTCGATGTGACAGCATGTATATTCTGCGCTGTTCTATTTGTATTTGATATCTAGGTGACGAATTTCCTTTTACTATTCTTCGTTTTGTGCTACCGGAAAAGAGCTGTGCCTGGCGTTCTGATATACGTTTGGATCTCCGTTACATATACACCACGGCCTGCAAAATACCTGCCCGTCCTACCATGTTTTCTCTACCTTTTTTTTTTTTTTTTTTACTTTTTCTGCCCTATTTCCTCTATGCTTAATTCGAGGGCATTCCATTGTGCCTGCAAGAACAGCTAATCGTGATCGGGAAAAGCCTTCTGATTCAGAAGCTCTTCGTCTTGTATATTGTGGAGCGTTCAATTCATGTATGAAGTTTTCGAGAATAGTTTCTTTTAACTACCGTGAAATTAGGGTTGGCCAGCTCGACTGGCATAATGGGATGGTCCTTTTCTAGCTATATAGCCCAAAAATCACGAGGTTGGAATCAAATTCGTTATTATGGGTATCCATCCAGAAGCAAGAGTGTGGATCAGTATCTGTTATGATAAGCCGAAGTGGCAAACGCTATTGGTATCAAAGTTTCGTAGACCCTGACAATTGGAAGATTTCCTCATTACCTCAGCAAGGGGGAAAAGGCATCTGACCCTCGAGGTTAAAAATTTTGCAGAATATAAAGGTTTCTCACCGGGACTGCACCATGATTTAAAATTTATTCGGAGGTCACACGGTGCTGCAGTCTCGTGGATGTTTGGTGCCTTAAATTTTTGGACCGCTATCTCTTCAGTTGCCCCGCGGCGAAGAATAATAGGAAAGGCGGTTAATCGTAAGGCACACTTGCCTGACAACTACTTACTAACCTTGACTCTCTCACCCTCTTTTCTTTCTGCGTTTTTACCTCTCTTTCGCCTTCACTTCGTATTTTATTCAAGCGTGACTTCAGTGTGCAATTCTCGTTCCTCCTCCTTAATTTCCCCCTTTAGCGTTCTGTATTTGTGGTGTCACGAGACACCCACTCCTCGAGTCACTTCTACTTATTTGCCATCAACACCGAATCTTGGGAAACTCCCTCTCCGCCCTGAACCGTACTTGATAAGTCCTTGATTACTGGCTCGGTCACCCCTTGTCGTCCCTGCCTTCTATTCCATTGAACGAAACCAATCGTCGTGGGGCTGATACCAGAGCTTGCTTTTCCAACCCGAAACCAATCTCTAAGTGTTCGTGTCCGTCTTCGTTACTTCTGACTTCGTGTTCTTCGCCCTGGAATCGTCGCGCCACTCAGTCCATGACGGCCCGTCATCTAAACGGCGGAGGTTGATTTCTCCAGCGATAGGAAAACAGCCAACGTTGAATTCGTTATCCACTCGACACCCTTGGTTGATGTCGTCATCGTCGTCGAGTTCTGTCCCGACTTCTGCACCAGTAGGTGCTTCTACCGCATATTCCGCCCTGGGGCATCCCGCGGGGTTCAGACCCCATGCGACCTCCGATACCGCCATGACAAGCGAGGCTGGTCCTAGACGCTCTGGGAGAAGGCGCTCCACTGTAACTGGCCCGGATCGAAAAAGAAGATTAGTCAATGCGGACGGGGATGTCTGGTCGAGACAGTCAGTATCTGGCAGTGCGACTGAATCGGGAGGGCGGATAACAGCACAGATGGATAGCAGGTCTATTCCCAGTGCGGCGTCTTCGATGCGACACGGAAGCTCTGCGCCTGGTGCATCCTACTCCACGCCTATTGACTTGTCATCGTCGCCCCCAGGCCAGCGTCAGCGGTCAAATGACCGCCGAACCTCCTGGTCACGAGCGGGAAATGATTATCTAGAGTATATACGGCCGCGGTGGCAGCCCGACTCGGAGGTGACGAGTTGTCCGATCTGTCGAACACCGTTCAGTTTCTGGTACAGGAAACATCACTGTCGCAAATGTGGACGGGTGGTGTGCGCGTCATGTTCACCTCACCGGATCACAATTCCGAGACAATTTATTGTCCATCCGCCTGACACCAACCGTTCCCGTGCATCCACGCTGATCCCACCACGTGTAGCGCCGCTCATTGATCTAGAAGGCGACGACTCGTCTCAATCACCCACCGCCCTTAACCCAGCTCTTGGGGGTGGCGAGGAGGTGCGCTTATGCAACCCTTGCGTTCCAGACCCGAACCCAGAACCACCGCGTGGATATACAACCATCCGGGCTCCAGGCGAGCCCCAGTCAGGTACAGATTATATACGGGGTGGTTTTAATGCATCAACCAACCAATCCCGTCATCGCTCCTACCATTCCCTCTCATCACCGGCCCGCCATCCGCCGTACGCCTCGATCGTAAGTTTCTTAACCTTTTATGTGTCGGTAAATGTTTCCGTGACTGACTGAAGATAATCATTTGTAGCCCGACAATTTCTCTACTCGCTCAGCCCGCAGGACAGTGGGGTCGAGTGACTATCATCTCTACGGCGGTTTCGGGGGGTCCTTAGGCTCGCGATTCCAAGAAAGGCCAATGGAGTACGGTTCTTTATCAGCAGCTCGATTTGCCCCGTCGACGATAACATCGGGACGGCCTCTTCCTCTGGCGCCAGGCAGCGCGATGCTGTCGGCTGGACCGTCGTTCGCTACATCTGCCGATCAGGAGATACGTTTACCTATCTCCGCTCCCCGTCGCCGTGTGGACGAGCGAGACCTTTGCCCTATTTGTGATCATGTTCTTCCGCCTCTGGATATGAACAGAAACGAGGATGCTCGGGAGGCACATATCAGGCAGTGCATCGAAAGTCATGGCTCCCGAGCGCGCTCGTCCTCCCACAGTAGCAGTCCCGTTGCGCAGTCTTCCACCCCTGTGCGAATGCTCGCCTTTACGGCTACCGAGAAGGATTGTCTCGGGCATGATGGCAGTGCGCAGGAATGCACTATTTGCATGGAAGAGTATGAGGTTGGCCAGCCGTTGGTCCGACTAGAATGTCTCTGCAAGTTCCACAAAAGGTGCATTGTCGAATGGTTCGAACGAAAGAAGGAGTGCCCGGTACATAAAGTGTCCTGAGCGATTTGTATATGTTTTGCTTTCTTGGATTTCTCACTCTCTAGCTGGTTCGTATCTCTTTATTTCTATACTTTTGTGGGCCCTTCTCTTCTCATCAGCTTGGGTTGGCAATATGGCGTTGGTTATGGGTTTATGGCGCAAGTTCCATGCTGGATATCTCTTTCGCAACCGTTCGAGCGGGCGTTCATTTCTATCTCCCTTGTTCCCTTGCTGGCTTGTTGGAAATATGCAGGTGGCGTTCTACTCTCTACCATGATATGTGTGTTCACTTTCGAATTGCCATCTCAGATATATATCTCTATATCCTACCAGCGGTATCGGTACATCCTTGGCGCAGTCCGCAGTCGACCCTAGGTAGATTTACACATTTCAAAAAATGGAATCTACATACATTTTAGATGACGTCCTACAACTTGAATGCCACCGTAATCTATAGGTGAAAACAGGATGTAGGGTTAAGCCTCCAATGATCTGGCAGGATCTGTATTAAAGCGGTATAGTGCGGGAGCAGCCCAAAAACAGGCTAGTGGGAACTGATCAGCCGCTGTCGGTCATCGGTCGCCGATTCTGCCGACTGCACGCCAGCAGCTCCATCAACAGACATACATTGTTCCACAGTCTAACTGCTCTCAGGTAAGTCATATTACGGTCTGTTCCGTTTGATTTACCTTGGCCACTCCATATCCTCTTGCGTCGCCTGCTGCATTTGAGAATAGTCCCCATCCCCAACTTCATCATCATGTTGCCGCGGTCGAGAGGCCGACGTGCTGACGGTGACATATCCACTCCAGTCCCCGCAACTGATGGAGATCGATCCGCGCCTGCGTCCGGGCAGCGATAGTAGCCCTCCAGAGGGAGTCGGAACGAACCATGCTTACCTTCCGTCACCTGCCACTCGACAAGCCGATCCCGCTCCTCTTTCCTCCCATCCGACGAATGACTACCCCGACCCTCCGTCCCAGATCTCACCGAATGAACAGCTGCATTCTGGGGCCTCGACCTCTAGCGGTCCCGGCTACTACGGCAGCTCAACCACACAACCTCAGTCCAGTCACGCTCTATACCAAGCGAGCCCTGGGAGCATCATTGGTAGTACACATAGGCTCGAATCGATCGATCCCAACGATCCTTATGCCGAGCTGAAACGACCACGCGCATGCGAATCATGTCGGCAGTTGAAAGTCCGGTGCGAACCTGACATGAGCAACCCGAACGCTTCCTGTAAACGGTGTGCCAAGGCTGGAAGATCCTGTGTCGTTACGGTCCCGACCCGTCGGCGCCAAAAGAAGACGGATAGTCGCGTCGCAGAATTAGAGCGGAAGATTGACGCGCTGACGGCAAGCTTACAGGCCTCTCAGGGTAATGGGCCAACGCTACAAACAGCGTACCCAGGTCCGCCGCGTGAGGAGCATACTGGAAGACGATGGCTGGGGCCAACTCATACCGCATCGACTGGTTCTCTGCCGGTGGGGGAGCCCACCGGCCTGGCGGGGAATAAACGGCGACATAGCGGGGAGATCAAGGACTCAAGGGACAGTGGTCTGGTGGAACCCTCATTCTATCGTGCTCCAAGCCCTGCTACAGAGCAGATCTTAGATAATACGTCTAGGCAATGGCATGCTCGTCCAAGCTCCGGCTCAGATACCACAGCTCCGAAACCGAACGCAGCAAATGAGCCCCTCGATGTGATTGACCGAGGCCTTGTGAGTGCGGACTTAGCATCGGAAGCGTTCAACAGATATGTGAAGCATATGGCGCCCCATATCCCGATGGTAGTCTTCCCTCCTGGAACCACGATAGCAGACATCCGGAAGACCAAGCCGGTGTTACTCCATGCCATCATCGCTACAGCCGTGGGGCCTATTCAGCCTGAATTGCAGATTTCACTTATTGAAGACTTCTACAGGGTCATTGCGGAACGCGTCGTGGTGAAAGGTGAAAAGTCACTGGATTTAATTCAGGGACTTCTCGTGACCTGCAACTGGTACATCCCGCCGGACCATTTTGAAGAGCTGAAGTTTTACCAGTTGACTCATATGGCTGTGTCGCTAGCGATGGATATCGGGATGTACCGTAGGCCGATGCCAAAGAGTCGTCCATGGACCTTGGTCAAAGACCTTATATTGAAAAAGTCGCCGTCTCAGGACCCTGATTCGGCGGAGGCTAGACGGGCGTGGTTGGGTTGTTATTTTCTAGCTGTGCAGTAAGCATTCCCTTTCGAGACTGGCTGTGAGAAACGGTCTCTGACATCTGTAGGGTTGCCGCCTCGTTGCGACGCACCCTTCTAGTACGCTGGACTCCGTATATGGATGAGTGTGTAGAAATATTGGAGAAGTCATCGGATGCATTGCCTTCGGATAAAGTGATGATACAATGGGCCAAACTAGTACATATAATCGAGGATATCCATCAGCAGTTCTGCCCTGACGATACTGGGTCCATTGTTGCTTTCTCAGAGCCCAAGGTTCAGTACACCCTCAAAGTGTTCGAAAAACAGCTAGAGCAACTCCGGAAGGAGCGAGGACCGAGCGACTTTCGTAAGTTCGCACGCCATCCTGTCCCTGTATCTTTTACTGATGAGCTGCCAGCCGTATTTACGCAAGCTGAATATATTGTCAACCTCTATCTTCACGAGGGTGCCATGCATGTGGATTACAGCGAGGATCAGAAATCGCCAGGCGACGACCATTCCAGCCCGACGAGCGCCGCTCATATGAATGCTTTGAGCACCTGTCTTACTTCAATTCACCAAGCCATAGATACCATCTGCTCCGTTGACATCAAGGATCTCATCTCTCTGCCTGTTTTTGCCCTGGCCCGGACGTCATTTACGGTTGTTGCATTGATCAAGCTTTATTCCATTGTATCTTCACCGGAAACACGTATTGGCCAGGTGATCGATGTCGCTAGTTTGAAGACCGAATACTACCTCGACCGCGTGATCGAGCACTACACCAGGGCCGGCGAGCAGGCTGGGGGCCGGACCCCGGCCAAGTTCTCGGTGGTGTTGAGCATGCTTCGAGGGTGGTTTCTGAAACGCAAGGACCATGGACTTGCTTTGAGAGACGCTTTTGGTGGCGGACTGCGCCCAATGAACTGTGGCAATGACAATATCCCTTGTCAATCAGCCGCAGAGAAATACCAAAGGGTGAGTTGGTCCCCATATCTCTCGTTCGATATATTCGCTATGCCTGCCCGAAGTTCCCCGTAACATGGCTGATGACCCCAGAAGAACACGGGCACGACTCCTCTACACCTGTTGAGCGAAGTCGCCATGGGCGAGCCGCAAAACCGTCCTAGCTCAGGCCAGGGTCCATGCCCTCCATCGACCGCCAACTACACCCCCCCGGCCTCAGGGCCGGCCAGCCAAACTCCCTCGTCAGACCTTGTATCGCAACCGCAACCCTCTCTAGGCCCAAGTCCTTCCCCGGCCGCAGGTGGCACGTCCGATTCAAACCCCTGGGCCCAGTACCCGGCTCCCACGCGGCAATTCTATCCCCCCTTGACGTCAACCTACCAGGATATCCCAACCTCGGGATACCCCGATCCCTCGGTAAATAGCAATATGGTGATGCCGTGGCCGGTGCAAGGTTTCTTCGTGCCGGAGTTGGGAATGCAGGTGGGGTTTGAGCCGGAGAACCTGTATGCGCTGGAGAATATGTTGGGAGACGGGTTCTTCAACCTGCCATTGCCGACCGAGGGGAGCGGATATTATTAGTGTGGATACACTCGTATCAACCCTCTGCGGCGTGTCAGTCTACGCCCTCGTTTATATATACCCTTTGCGATTCAGACGCGGGATGGCGGAAGGTGGTACTACACACCTCCCGTGCCTTCCGTGTCTTTTACGGCATGTGGAGATTGTTGATTTGTACAGATATCTCCATTTCCCTCACGGTGAAATGTACTTCCTGCTCTGTACATACATACATATTGCTTTGATATGATACCCTCTTCTCCTGTCAACCATGTATAACCAGAAAATATAAAACGCAAATTAGGACATACATCTAACAGGATGAACTAAACGATCAAACAAACAAACAAAACAACCCAAACAATGGAAAACTCCAACCAAAATAAGTTTTGTCCCAGATTACCCCAAAGGATCGTAAAACCAAATAGGAAATTAAACTTAGCCCAAAAATAAAGTTAAATAGAATAAAACTAACAAGAAAAAGAAACAAGAAACTAAGATAAGAAAGTTAAAAAAAAAGAAAATCTCGCCCCAAACTCAAACCCAAAACACACGTAACCAAAAACCTTATCCTATTTTCCCACCAACCAATAACAACCCCAAATCAAACTCCTTACCAAACTTTAGTAAGCGGGATTCAAGAACTGGAAAATCACAGGAGAATTGAGCAAAAGGAAGAGTGAAAAAAAAAAAAAAGAGAATGAGAAAGAGACAGGAGGGGGGAAGGCAGAATTGGAAGTAGAATTGTAGTAACCAGGGCTTTCCTCTTTTTTTTTTTTCATTTTTTCCTTTTTCGGAGTTAGTTTCTGCTTTTTTGTTTTTAATTACCCGTGTGTCGTTGCGTGGGGACCTGACCCTGAATTTTCACCATAGTTTGATTATCTTAGTATTGACTTGGCTTTGGTCTAAGGTACCATAAGCCGGTCATTACCCAGGTTTCTGCATTTCCGTAGAGGAGTTCACTTTCTAGATTGGGATGTTTGATCAGCTGGGGACTTACCCGTACTGGTGGTATCTCTGAGAGGGGAGAGGAGACGGCGTGGGGGTTATCGAATGTTTACGAGGTGGTTGTGGTAGTGATACCCCACTTGAACGTGGCTGTACTATTTCCTATTGGTATAGGGTTCCTCTTTTTTTTTTTTTTTTTTTTTTTTGGATCCATATAGTTTACGGTGAGATGATGTAGGGCAAAGTACGGAGTTCAATGGAGTTCATCTTACTCTATAGTTCCGTATACCCGCAACTTATAATAAAATGTATTATAGGAATGTCAAAACGTCCACTATGAAACGATCCGAGCGTCAGATTAATGGGAAACAAAAGAGAGGTAGTAAGTAAAATAAGTTCATGTTATAAGGTTTAAGGTATCTCGGCACCGGCAGTGAAAGTATATTTATCGTTCCGGTGGTCGCGGATCTAGATCCGATGCAAGCTGGGATCCTTTCGGAACTTCACAACTACATACCGGGGCTCCGTATTGAAGTTAGTGTGGCACATACGCCGAATGTACGGAGTGGCTTCGGTATGGTTGTGTGGAGGTGGGCGTCTTGCTCTTTGGTTAGGGTACAATTTACAGGCTCCTCTCCTTCTTGTGTTTTTCTCCCATTGGATCCCGGCGATTAGGGCTCGCTTCGCCCATGTATGTGCCCTCGCAATCAGTTACCGAGAAAGGAGTGACAAGGGAGGAGAGGGTACACCATGTATACCAGGAGTCAGTCATTATAACTGAATATGACGTGTTGCCGATCCTGTCTTGGATGTTTACATGATGCTTCGTAATGTTATCGTTTGGTCTCTGCCGGCTAATTCGACAGCTACATGGATATGTGCCGAAGATGACGTCCACTCTAAGAAGTATGCGGTTAGTAAAAACTTATAGAATAGCCTGTTATAGCCCGTTTGAGATAGGTTGGGGATGTGTCTGATGCTGAAGAAAAGTCTAGGCAACGCCGGGTCCGACTTAACTTTCTATATTTGAATGGGAGGGGTTTGAGCCTCCAAAACCATAGCCCCGTGGGTGGGGGAATTATACGGAGTATATTATTATTCTCCTTCTCTATCGTTTGACTACTTTCGGCAATCGCATACGTAAGGGGTGCCTTTCTAGGTATATAACAAAACCGAACCCACGTGTGTCCTTAGCCCAGATAAGCTACCGTGTTGCAGCCTAGATGCGCAATTAGCCCAGTGGCTGATAAAAATGAACCACAGCCCCACAAAGACATACCGTATTCGAAGTTCGTACTTCGAACTCAGCCGGACGAAGGGTTATCGGCATATGGTAGGGTCCCCACACGGCTTCCATGAGGGTGGGGAAGGCGAAGCAACGGGGGGAGCCCCAAATTGCCTAAAGCAAATAGTTTAGCTTGTGTCTGTCCCGCCTGTCATCGTGTAGATTTTAGACTCGGTAGATCTTGCCTCGCTAGACTCGTCTGCTGGGAGGGCCTGTGTAGACAATTTATGCATCTCTGTGTGCACCGATTATGAAGGAAAGGAAGAGGGGGGGAACAGTTTGTGTGGAAGGGCGCGCTCGACGTAAAGTAGGTACCTTGGTAGTCGTACTATTCCGCCGTTATGCGCCAGTTTTGACTTAGTGCTTGCGCCAGAGATGTCCATGGCCATCCATTCTCTGCTTCTGTCCTTCGAAGTAGGTCTAAAAGACACGTTTGCGCTAGTGGGTCACGTATCCATGAGCCGCCTAGTGATGGGTTAGTATCCCATCTAGCGACCAAACGGCGTATAGCCCCTGGGGTGTTGAGTGGAGGGCTTCTAGCAAAGGGCGCGGCAACGCAATGGGATTCAAGGTGTGTGATGAAGCACTTACAAGCAGACAGCGCATGACAGGCCATGATGCGAACGGGAGGGTCATCGTCGGCCGAAAGGGCAATGCCTAAAACGATACTCAGATTTCTCACGAAATCATTCTATATTTAGAGTCAGCAAGGTGCTTTCAATCGTTGATGTGCTAGAACTACCTCGATCGTCTTGCGATCTTGATTTGGGCTCGTCGCAAAATGCTGAGTCCTCAACTCATACTCATGTATCAAAGCTTTGGCCATGCATATCTGTTGCGCTGCGGTAGCTGCTAGAGTATTAGCTGTTAATGTAACCATATACAGGTGATGATATTCCAAGAGCATACCGTGTGATGCGCTGGTAAACCATACAACAGGAAACGGTCTCCCAAGGCTTGTGTTGGCAGGAGAGAAATGTAATGGTCGAAAGCTATCCGGTCTTTGCATCTCCCAATCACAAATCTTCCTTTTCAGGACGTCCCAAACAACAGAACTCACGTGAGCTGGGCTACTTGGTCCATAGCAGTAGTTAATAGTCTCGGCTAGCAGCCATAGAGCTCGATGGGCCCAATCCCGGTCGGTTTGAGCGCTACGGTATTCCCAAGCGAGACGTAGCCTTTCTTCGAAAGGGCCAATGGTCAAACGTAGAGGGCTTCGAGTTGCCAATGCAAACTGCACATCCTGCATAACAAAGGCCCAGAACGACGCCTCTGCAAGACCACCAGAAAATGCACAGTCGACGTGAGAGCCGATATACACTGAACCAGCCAAGAGGTGTCGTTGTAGGTCTTGCGACAGGGCACGAGCTGTCGAAATTGTCAGTAAACACTACACTCACTAAGGATTCAAATGGTATTGACAAACAAGAAAGTTGCTCAAAACAGCGTAGTATCACTGTTGAGGCGAGAAGTATCTCGATGTTAATTTTGAAGTCGGTGTTTTCCACCACCGGCAGTAGAATTGCAATGCATTGCTCGTGGTATTGATCTGCAGCATTTGGCGGGACTGAGTTGTTCGTTTGAGAGAGGTGACGGGCGGCCGTAGCCAAGCAGGCATACAACAGGAGGGAGGACGAAGGTGCCCGTTCGACCGCATCTACTGAGAAGTGCCTCTCATGGTCGCACACATCCATCTATATATATAGCAAACGTTAGTGATGCTCCCGTTTCTAAGTCGACAGAAGTAAGTGTTCAGCACCCATGCACCAATTGTTTTCCGGAAGTGTCGAAGGAGAAAAGCCTCATTTAGGTTGCCCAATTTTTGATGATCTCCCATACTGTCTGCCGGCAGGAGGTTATTGATCGTGCCGCGGGGAAGTTCAAGCGTTGATCGGGACGACTCTAGACCTCCCGGAGAAAGAGCAGGGGATAGGAGGGAAGATGTTGAAGGTGGCAACGTCGACCCTGAGGTTGACGATCGACTTTCAGATGCTTTCCTCAGGTACAATGAAGACGCCCCAGCTGGCACAACGTGGTAGTCGGCCGCTGTACGGTCTGTCTCGTCTTCAAAAGCAACTGCGGGACGGTTAGTATGCGTCGGCCTCCCATGATCTCACCATCTACCACATTGTCATGGAGATAAAACGCACCGTCAGGCGGTGTATTAACCCAGATCTGATCATCCGGAAATGCTAAGTCGCTTTCTCCATAACGAGGAGGCCCTTTAGGCCGCAAGGAAGGGTTCTGGCCGTGTCGAAAGGTAACCTCCTCTGGTTTCAATGGTGCAGGAATACACTGCCGGCCCGATCGTTGACAACGTAAGCACACGGCCCCAGTCTTGTCACCTAAAGGGTAATGTTAGGGTTTCGGAGTCAAAAAAACGATCAGTATGATTAAGACAGGCGAATGGTTACATTTCAGATGGCGCTGGCGACATGTAAGACTGTAAGCAGGGTACAGGCGTTAGACAAGCGGCTGGCGCGGCGAAAAGGAGCAAGATGGGTTGCCTTCGAACTCACCATCCCCTCATTACGATATACTCAAAGCTGTCTCTCGGCTAGAGATACCCGCAACAGCCATGAATCGGCAGAGAGAACATCAACGCCAGGAAAGCAACGGATACGAGTCATATAAAGCGGACATAAGAAGCGAGGAGAAGCAGTGGGAACGGGCAGAGACGCTAAGGTGAAGCTAAACGTGACCGCGTCAGTGATAGATACCGCGATAAGTGGTCCTGAATAATCTTAATTAATATTAAACAGTTCAAGGCCCAACGCAGGGATGGTTCCTCTAGAGTGGAGGCGATGGCCACCCTCCTAGGCTACAAGAAGGAGAGTATAATAGAGGGGAAGAGAAAGCTAGTGTAACATATAACCGATAGACAGACGTAGGGAGGAGTTACAGAAGGTTGTCCTTGGCGTAAATTCGGAGCAAATGTGGACATCGCTACAGCTGCCGGTCCTTTCCATTACTCGTAAGTAGTATAGGTAGGAGACCCTGTGGACCAGCAACGCTGATGATAATCCGCAACGTGCCGATGATCGTCTCTGGATGAAATGCCCGCAACAAACTCGGCTTCAAGAAAAGGAGCCGGGCCCCTCTATAGTCTTCCACCGGCGAAGTGCCTGGCAGTTGACACGCCCACCTCTGATCCCTTCCAAAAGGAGAAGTTCGCAGATTTGAACTGGGAAAGAATTGCGTGCCGGAGAATTTCATTTAGGTTAATGAACAGCGCTTCGGCATTTCAAACTGCAGTCCTTTTGCTTAGGGTCCATTCAATCTTCGACCCTTGGAGCTGGTTGTTGGAACGCTTATTCACGCTTAACTAAGTTGGGCGGATAGCCCCAGGCATCATCCACCGGCCCATGCCTATCATGACCACTTAAGACTTTCGGATAGTGTCCGTAGCCTCACTATATCTCGCGGTGGAGCACGGCGTTTCCAGCATTGTTTAAATCATCGTTCAGCTTTCCACGGAAAGGTCACCCAGGGCCTCCAACGGGCTTGGTTTTCAAGCCATGGGTAAGCCATCCATCTGAAGCTCACATGCATGGACCATAGCTTTTTTTTTTCTTTTCTTTCCCCTCCCCCCCTCCCTTGTGGCGGTATTGAACCATGGCGACCTCATGGGTTGAACCCTGGATGTTCGTAATTCGTGTTTCGGCCACTGGTTCATCCTCCGCATGGATTAACATCGGTGGATTCGAACTTTTACGATCTGCAGCCACTGAGCCGGCGTAGGTTTGCCGATTATGTTGGACTCGAACAATGTAATTGTTCCCAACGTATTGTATTGTATGAAATTTAGGGGACCACTAAATATGTTCATCGTTCGTGCGCCATTGATGGGATGCACCGCTTTGTGCGTAAGCTCCTTCCAAGCCTCGTAGCTAGTACGAGACGGGTGAATTCTATCAGAAACATTGCTCGTACCAATGCTCCTTAGTTGGACAAAGGAACATAGTCGCTCTGCGTTGTTTGTCCAAAAATTTGCTTGCTGCCGCCACATGGGCTAATCGTTGGAAGGTCAACACGAAGAGAGCATGGTCCAGCCCTTATTCCAACAGACTAAGCAGACACACTAGGAACTGTACGAGTCAGCTACAAGTAGTAGGGAGATGACGGCCCACCGGCGAGTAATGCCCTTTTTGTTTCTCGCCCATTAGGCGTCGGCTTTAATGTATTGTTTGGGAATAGTACTAGTAGTGTAGGGTACCAGGCCGAAGCGCCCGAGCGAATCATACTGACATTTTGGAATTTTCCTGTCAATTGTGGCAGGGGCTCAATCCCAAGGGGCCCACCGGCGTGCTAATCGGCCATGTGTGTGGTGCCAAGAAGCAGATTGAGGAAATGTTGCCATTTCTTGGCGCGGCCAGCCCTGCATACGCGTCACGTGGAAGACGCGGGATCATGTGCTGATCTGAGTCAAGTTTTAGCCATGGATCATTACCTCATCCGGTTTCGAGTCTCCACTCAGGTGATATTGGAGCTAGTCTCAAAGAAGAAGGTCACGTTGAACATCATCATCATCATTGATATGATCATCATGACCACCCACTCTTACCAACACCTTCCATCTTTCCTGATCTGTACAGCATTGGGCCATTTCCTCTCCCTCTATAATACGGTATCTAACCAAATTTTATCCTATCATATTCTTTGTATCCTTGTATCGGCCAGCTTGAACAGTGCTTAGCTTTTATTACTCTAGCCCGCCCAAATAGCGGCTCGGATGCTGCAAGGAGCACCATTCCTTTCTTGATCTAGCAATTGTCCTATTCGTAATACCATTCTAAAGAGAGAAGTCAGGCAAGGTACTTTCCTGCCTGAGCTCCTCGCTGACATCCCTTCCGATTCTAGATAGAGTGTATCTAGTATGTCCCTACCTCGAGTCTCCTATTTGGAGTCATGGGAACATAATCCAGCCTCAATCCGTCGTCAAGACCAATCATCAATACCCGATTCAGAGGATGATGCGGCATATCACGAACTCCCAGAAGAGTCGCTATCTTCGTCGTTCCCTTCAACAATCAGCTTTCCAGTCTCCAGGCAGCGCCTAAATTTCAACCCATATGCCGGACCAGGCTGGAATGAGGCATCGGTAGAGGATGCAGGAGACGAGCGTACCTCCCTCTTAATAGTACCTTCTCAGACACTCCGGCCTGGTCACGTAGAGGGAGAAGACAGGGTGACACAAAACGGTCTTGCGAAACAGCAGGAAGCGTCGATACTAGAGACAACCAGCGCGTTTGAAGTTGGTCGGGCAAAACGGATCTGTAAGCTCAAGCTCCTCCCTTTACCTCTGATTGATGCTAATCTCTCATAAAGTGCAGGTCTGTATTGCAGTAATCTACTGTTTCCTCGCTGCGGGCGTTGTCTTTGGTTTCGCGGCACTGAAGCCGGTGTTAATTCGGGAAGGCGTTTACCACAGTATGTGCTCGAAAGAGGAGCTAAATGAACGCCAAGATGTGTGCTACACACAAGAGCTTCGGTAAGTGCTCCAGCAAATTGCTCTGCTCGATCGATTCGCAACTCACACTACGCTTAGTCTCAACCTGATGTTCACCATAGCCGCTGTGGCGACCAACGTATCTGCCCTTCCAGTCGGAACTATTCTGGACACGTACGGCCCGCGCGTGTGTGGTATCATTGGAAGCGGTCTCCTTTCTCTTGGTGCTATACTTTTTGGACTCTCAGGTAGCATTGGCTTCGACGGATACATCCCAGGGTATCTTTTCTTGTCTTTGGGCGGGCCGTTTATATTCATCTCATCCTTCCATCTTTCGAACACATTTCCTACCCGCTCGGGGTTGATCCTGTCCATGCTCACAGGTGCATTCGATGCCTCCAGCGCACTGTTCTTAATCTTCCGTCTGATTAACGAGAACACAAACGGCCGGTTCACAACCGGAAAATTCTTCTTAGCTTACCTCATTGTTCCAGTACTTATACTAGCCGCACAGCTGACCATCATGCCAGCAACATCTTACAAAACAGCTGGGGAGCTAGTTCAACAAGCAGAAGCCGAGATTTCCGCCGAAGCGAACGACAGGGTGGATGATGATATCTCAGATCGGAATGAAGGCGAACGGCAACGGAATGACCGTCGCGTTCAGCGCCAAGATATCGTCAACAAGATCCAGGACCTCCTCACAGAGAGAGGACCTGATCACGCATCTAGAACCGAAGAACCAGTACTCAGAGCCAATGGAGGCGAACCAGATACCCCATCAGCAACAAAGCCCCAGAACACCACCGGTGGCGTTTGGGGGGCAATGCACGGCTGCTCGGCTTTACAACAAGTTCGATCCCCATGGTTCGTCTTCATCACTCTTTTCACTGTACTCCAGATGCTCCGAATCAACTATTTCGTGGCCTCAATGCGCCAGCAGTACGAATACCTGTTCGGGTCGCCCGAACAAGCCCGGAAGATCAACGAACTATTTGACTTTTTTCTTCCCCTTGGCGGTCTTGTTTCTGTGCCTTTCATTGGAGCTATCCTCGACAACGCCAGTACCCCCTTCGTCCTCCTCGTGCTCGTATCAACCGCAACCGTGATCGGTGTTCTCGGTTGCATTCCTCATAGCATTGAAGCCGGATACACAAACATCGCCATCTTCGTCATCTATCGCCCGTTCTACTACACCGCTGTGTCGGACTACGCAGCCAAGGTATTCGGCTTCCAGACATTCGGGAAGGTCTATGGGCTCATTATCTGCCTATCGGGGTTGGGTAATTTTGCACAAGCAGGTCTTGACGCCCTCACCTTCAAGGTATTTCACCGTAACCCAATCCCTGTAAATGCTATCCTCACCCTTGTGACCTGTTTGGTCGGCATCGGATTGGTTGGTTTCGTTTGGTGGAGAGCAGGGACCATTTCCACCACAAAGCCAGAACTTGGAATCCTGGAGAACGGAGATGTCCAGATTCCCAATGACCACGATGGTATCGCGACTAGAGATTGGGAACGGGAACCCTTGTTGTATCGGCCTCCGTCGAACGTGGCGCGGCATGCAGAATCGCCGTCATACGGCATTTCAGGTCCATCGTAGCATTCATTAGTCTGTAGCGTAGCGTAATTGGGTTTTTTTGCTTTTCACGGTAGAGATATATCTCATGTGTGACCTGCGAGAAAGGATAAGCGGTCATTGTTGTGCTTCTGTATGTACTGCATTCGAATGCAATTAACAATATATTTGTATGTTATGAATTGCACTTCTCTCAATACAGCATTAAATTTAATTAGATATATAATCCACACATATCATACAAGACCGATGATATCCCAGGTGTGCAAATAATTGATCTCTAACCCAACTCCTCGCAAAACCAGTACTCCTTCCGAAACCCTCGTGATTGTCATAAGTCATAGCCCGCCTCAACTTTTGTGATGGGTGTAAGAAATGCGAAAATCAGGAGGAAGAGAGGATGAAAATGATGTAATGTAGAATGAAGAAAACCAAGGGGCAACGTTAGCCAATAACACCCCCCAATCTAAATGCACTATTTGCCCGAAACCGTACTATATAAGAGGTAACGGACATGTTCAATCTGAGTTCGATGGACGAGCGGACAGTCTCTCGATTTCCAGCCAGAGGTTGTTGCCCGCATCGTCACAGGCTGCGTCGTACCAGGGTAGCAGCACGACGATTGCCCGAAGGTCGGCCCAGCAGGTGATGTGGCTATATCGTACTGTTTGCATAAGCGTGGCCACATACCAGTCTCGGTCCACAGTGCCTTCGGCCGCGATGCCACCCAGGGTCAAAACCCATAAAAGGGTGACGCGGGCTTGCGGTTGGTCCCAGACAGTTAGGCAGTCGGGAACCTCGAGAACACCCTTAAGAAGGCTAGAGAGTTTAGCCAGTGGGGTGCTTTGTGGTGGTAGGGGGAAGACCACGCCAGATCCATATATGCAGCCCGCGAGACGACAGGCTTCGTAGATGATCTCATGGCGTTGATGATAGCCACTGAAGCCAGGGAGTTGACTGGCAGCAGGGAGAGATAATAAGGTGTATTGGACCAAATTGCGCTGGTCGGCAAGCAGGGAGTAATCCGTTCTGATTTGATTTCCCTTGAGGTAAGCATCCACAATACTCATGTAAAGGTCCATAGCGTGGAAGACCTCCATCATCTCTGTGGTAAAACCGATCTGTCGGAGTCGGCCGTAATGACGGTCTACATCGGCCATGGTATACCCAAGCATGTCTCGCAATGGAACCTTCTTCCGCTCCGCCCGAAGCGGAATGAAAGGAAAGACTGGAGGCGTATGATATGCACTCGAGGTCACGATATCCGACCTAGGATGGACTGTCAGCTTGGAATTGGTAACTCTATCACGTGGAGCAACTTACAGAGACACTACGGGAGCCAACCCAGGTAGGTCGATCGCTTCAAGGCCACCCCGAAGATTAATCATTGAGATCAACCCTTGGACATGAACCAGGTTTGGCCGCAGACTGCCATAGACGTCGATCCATTGCAACCGCCGCATGGGTGATGTGAACGGAATGTGTCGAAACTGTCGTTCTTCGCTAATATCTGTTGCATTATGTGCCATACACATTACACTTAGAATGACCGCGTTGCTAATCGCTCGGCCTGGCTTGTTCATTTCCTGATTGATCAGCTCGATGGTCTCCATTTCGCAGACTCTTAGAAGCTGCTGCTCTCGCTCCCGAAATGCGCCGTCCGGGATCCACCGGTTCAGCCACTGTACCCGTTGATGCGAGAGTGAACCGAACGTGATGGCCGTCATTAGAGTCGGCTCAGACATCATCAAGGGGAACCAATTCAAGGCCGAAACATCCGATCTACTGGCCCCTGGAGTAAGGGTAGGCCATAAAACGGATGTACCTAACAGTACTCGTTAATAATTGATTCTCCAGCCGTCAAAAGTGGTCATCAATGATGCTTCATCTCCTACTTACAATATGCCTGGCATGCGTTGGCGATTTCTGGAGAATGACGCCAAGGGTAGGTCATAAAAGGATCGATGAAATTCGCACCGATGGTCTCGATATGCTCGATGGGGCCTGGGGGACTGGAGCTTTCTGGACTTGACCCCTGTGAATCGTAGCCATAGTCATACTCATATTCATTGTCGTACTGATTTGCCGTGCTATCAAGATATAACTGAGAAGTGGGGACCACGGACATTGTCGGCTGTGCATCCCAGACACTGGTAGGGACGGTTTGTACAACCGTTAAACTATTATTCGAGGAAGCTGATTCAGGTGAACAAGATGAACCTGAGGATCGAGAGGATAGCGAAGGGGGGTATAGGTTTAGCATCGTCTCGTCTCCATCAAGATCAACAGTGCGCGACGCATCCTCTCGAGGCGCATCACGGCTCGAATTCGCTTCTGATTCTATCGAGCGATCTTTGGTTTGGTGGGAAATCCATTTGCCCACATGGGCCCTAACCAAACGCTGTATCTTTAATCGTTCTCTCTCCGAGGACGGCCGAGCATTGACGAAATGAATGGCGTCCTTTGTGCGCCCAGCAGCACCTTTGCTTGGAGGCATTTCCACCTGTTTAATCGGACACAGCCCATCACATATATTAACTAGGTTCGATGTGTAATTTGGGCGTCAAACCAGCATTCTGCTGCCGTTCAGCTGCACGGCGCGCCAGGTGCCCACTGCTGCTGGCAGTGAGCGTTTCAGGCAGTATATTGACCGTTAAATTCAAGTTGTGACCGGCAGGATTTGGGGATGAGACTGAGACACCAATGCTGTAGTTCGGACAAGGGGAACGCGCGGTTAAGCGGCCTTAATCATGGGCGACATGGTCGCCATTAGTTTATAGGAGGGTCAAAGGAAAGATAGATAGTCACGGCCCACAAGGAGGAAAGTGAGAGAGGAACGAGGGGATTAAATTTCGTGGGGAAAGATTGAGACTGAGGACGGGATTTGGAACAATTAATTGACTAGCCAACGAACTAGCAGATAGTTATAATCATAGTGGGGGAGGAAGGAAAAAGGGTAAGTCGGAGAAGGAAAAAAGAGAGATCAGATCGACGCATGAAGAAAGTGGGAGGCGCCTCCATTCTTCGGGACTGCTCCCCCCGTGACCCGCACCCGGATCTTCGTCAGTGATGTCGGTGGGTTCCGAGTTGATGAACGCTTTTTCCTTTTTCCATTTTTTTTTTTATTTTAATTCTTCCTTTCTCTCTCTTTCTTGCATTCCTTGGTTCCCCCTCTCATGGGTCAAGAAGGTATTTTAACTTTGGTCTGACAAAAGCTTTGTGGTTCCACCTATTTTGCCAATAAGTCTTATCGTTCTGGGTCTTCTCATCCGAGTCTCATGGTGGATCGACAAAAAGTATCATTCTTCTTTTGCATTCGGAACACCTGCCAATTCTTTTCCTAATGTGGATTGGAGTATTTATTATAATACGATTAAGCTTCATTTCATTTCCTTTCTATTCTTTTCAACCCCCTTAAATGTGACCTCTCACATTTTTAATTGCTTTTTCCATTATTACTCTAATACTTGACTTGAACTATGTGATTGTCTCTCTCTTTCCGGGATGATCATCCCTTGCGCCCCCATCGATTGTTGAACTATTGGAATCTAAGCAACAAGCGTGCCTGGATATAATTTGCGGGGACCACTCAGACCATGCAAGTGGGCAAGATGACATCTCACAAAAAGCAGTGTGATACTCAGATATTGATTTGAACTGCATATGATCGTCTGCGACAATCACCCTGACGACATTGGCCACAAATGGCGTTGAATTGAGGCTACCCAACGAGGAACGCTAGAGTTACACCACCATTTCAAGAATCCATGTTGTAAAATGATCAACATGCCTCCTGCCGGTTCATGCGGCTTGGTCGATGCTTTCTCACTTTTATCCCTATCCCAACCGCTATTCGCATATCACCGCTCATGACTGAACCACTGTTTCACCGTAGTCTACCCCATCCTGCCCCCTGCCGCCTTCAGCGCTGTACTAACACCGACATCCACGGTTACGACAGGATAGTTATTGGTCTGCTCGTGAAGTTTTCGACAACATGCTTCTGAGGAATCTTTTGCGCATGTCAGCACCATTCGGTTGACAACACGAGGCGCCATCACCTGCAGCCACACGCGGAGTCAAACCGTTAAGACCCTGTCAATCCAGCCTTCTACCCAGAGATTCGCGCGCGATGACGGGATTTACCCCGACATTATGGACTGGACCCGGTATCTGGCCCGATACGAAACCGATAACCCGGAAATTCCACTCTCGCTGTCTCACCATCCCTCCCATCTGCACGGCGGAGTGTAGAGAATCAGCAGCAGTCCTATAATTGATGGCAACCACTTACTTCACTTACTAGAAGCACGCCATCAAAACCACCGACGGGCCTAGAATACCAGCAGACACTCTCCAGCATCCTTACAGGATGCCATCACGTCTGCCAGCTAGTACTAGATGATCCACATCTTTGACATCCTTGCATGGCGGGTCGCGCTGAGTGGAGATTGGACAGGTGGCCATCTCACTTTAACTCTCCTCCACTTTAGAACTGACATGAATGACCCACTCTTCCTGCCATCCGTAAGCTGTAGGTACCTTGCCTTTTTTTTTTTTTTTTTTTTTCACCCCTGGAGGAACATTCCCATAGCTACAAGCATGCGCCGCTCCAATCACCTATTGCACGGAGAAGGAACTGCATGAGTTTCAAATCCCGGATGCGTCGACAGGTACGTTGCCCCTTTCTACAGACATCCGTGCGCCAGTCACCGGCAGTGAGCAGGTGTCTGTCAGGACCGCGAGAAGCAGAATGTCAGCCTAGATTATGCTTCGCATGGAGCTACTTGTTAACCCTTAGTTGCCCACATGACAACCTGTTTGTCCGCATAAATGGAGGCATGGGTTCCAGGAGGCGAAGCGGTGTGTCTTGAACACGAGAAACCTTCTCTCTCTGCCTTTGCGACCCATGCTAACCACTTGAATGAAACTATAACTATTATGATCAGGATTCATTTGAGAATGATGTACAGAGACAAGATACATAGTTAAAGTAGTTATGGAAAGGTTAATTCACAAAAGATAGGGTATTGGTACGTGGCTGCCAAGTATCTATGGTTCATCGGAAAGCCACCCATGGAATTGAGACGCCCACCCAATGAATGATACACAATGGTATATCAATAGAGTTCCGCATGTACTGAGCGACATCCGTCTAGACTCTTTCCTAATTATGTTCTATCTTCCGAGAAAATGATGTCACCACGACTGGATATCTGATGACTGATGGGCGGCAAAAGCACAGGCACACTCGGTACGGCCAAATCTGTCAAACCTGAAAGCTTGATTACAGAATCCTAGAGCCATTCAATGTAACCCTACCGAACCTAATTAGTCAATTTCGATCAAAGTATACTTGCCGCTCTCCCCGGTCACCGGATCCCGGTACTGTTCTAGTGCCTTCTCCACTGCTTCCATGTATCCGAGCACCTTCTCCTCCTGCCATCTTCTGCCAACGACCTGCACTGCTGTGGGGAGTCCAGCCATCTTCGCCGCGTCGTAGTGCTTCCAGGCGCCCTGGGCGATGGCGTTGTTGGCGTCCAAGCCCTTGAGGATCTTCTTGTAGGGTGCTGTGAGCGCGTCCCGCTTGGCGTCGACGTGGGAGACGGGGAGCACACCGGCTGTGTAGTCGAGGAGGTTCCAGAGGAAGGTGTACCCGCAGGAGGAGACAGCATCGCGCATAGCCTTGTGCGGGAGAGCTGGGGTGGCGTTGACGGGGCAGAGGATGAAGTCGTACTGCTGGGGCTCAGCATCCCACCAGGCGTGCCAGGTAGCGCGGAATGACTCGCGCTTGGCCACCAGCTTCCAGGTTTCGGCGGAGGACTTGGGAGAGAATGTGCGGATCAGGCTGGCCCATTTGAAGTCCCGTCTGATGTACCGGACGTACAGGTAGTACAGGTAGCGGAGGGGACGGGGAAGGTTGCAGATGCGGGTGAGTTGGTCGGCGCCTGGGTCGGAGGGCTCGAAGTTGTACCGGTGGGAATTGAATGTGACACAGCCATCTGAGTTGAGGAGCTGAGAGGCGAGGTGAAGACCTGTGAAGGGGTCGGCGGTTGCTGGGGTTGTGATCTCGGAGACGGTGTGGCCGGCTGCCCTGAGAGCAGCGACTGTAGTAGAGAGAGCGCGTTCAATTGCTGGGGTTGGGGGTACGACGCCTGTGGATGGTTAGAGAGGGCAATTTAGCAGGAATCTAAGTGATCTTACCATCGTTGGTCATTAGTCCGATACGCAAGCTTTTACTCTTGGCTTCGGACTCATCTTCGTCGCGCCAGGAAATGGGATGAACGGTGTAGTCATACTTCCAGGGTTTCATACTAATTATGGCCTTGGTGAAGTAGGTAAGATCGTTCAGGGTACGAGCCATAGGGCTGAAGACACTTGGGACACCTTCTTGGCCGGCCATGCTGGTGTTGACTCCCACCTTAGGCCAGCGACCAGTACTGCAGCGTAGGGAGTAGATGCCGCTCCAGGCAGCAGGGACACGAACAGAGCCTGCGACGTCCGAGCCAATGCCGATACGGCCCCCCAAGGCTAGTAGCGCACCTTCACCACCGGTCGAACCTCCAGGGGAGTATTCTGGGACATGAGGGTTACGGCAGTGGCCCCAGAGCGCATTAGCAGACTCAAAGGACAAAAGAGTCACTGGCAGTGCTGTCTTTGCATAGGGTACAGCACCTAGAAAAGGTAAGAAGTTGTCTATCCATGTACAGGGTATGCAGCACTAACCAGCATCCTTCAACAGCTTCGCCATGGGGCCATCTTCAGTGTATGGCTTTTTAGCCAGCCGTGTGTAACCGAGACTGATATCGAACCCTTTGACTTGCACCGAATCTTTCAAGGAAACAGGCACACCCGCCAAGGGGCCCTTGAGGTTGACTTCTGACTGTAGCCACGACTCGGCCTCGGGGAGAAGAAGCTCTGTTACACAGTTGGTCTTTTCTTGGGCCTTGACGGCTACCTTGCCGTATGTCTGGAGTATGTCGGCGGCCGAAATCGAGGAGGATTGGACCTCCTGGACCAGCTCTTCAATGGGCTTGTTGATAACGGCTTTGTCAAAGGTTGTGAAAGGGGCATGATATGCTGCGGGGAGAGATGCGAAACGGGCAGCCCGTTCTCTTCTCTTGTAATCCCTGCGGGTTGTTAATGGGTTTTCCACCTCCGAATGGGTAGCTATACACTATAGCTCCGCAAGGGAGTGGAGCGGGATGACAGTGGAGACTTACCGAACACTACGATATGTAAAATAGTCAAACGGCGGAAGCATCTTGAATGGTAAGCTTGCCTGAGGAGATTCCTACAGGAGAAATTGAAGAATACCTTAGGAAGTCAGAAGAATGCGACACGAAGCGGAATTGGAGCTCTATTTATTGCGGGGAACGACAGTGCGGAGAGACTTGCGATAGGACCCGCTGATAAGCGCTGCCGGAGATGTGAGCCGTTAAGGCACTTCAAGCTCCCATAAAGCCTACTACATACCTCCCATACAGCCCTTTATAAAAAAGACACTTGTTGCTTCGATCAGCTATGCATTGTTTACTCCGTAGGCTCATTTTTCACGATTGATACGGCTGCAAGAGCAGAGATAGACAGCACTTGAGCGCCTGAAGCAGCGCCTCACGTGACTGCTATTGTGCCGACTGCCGGATATCGAGTCAACCCTTTCAGGCAAGTCCATGCGGACAGGTACAACGAGACGAGAGCATTAAACATGACCTCTCTTCTTATCTTCTCCTTTATCACAAGATAAATATGATCCGTAACATGACCTCTGATTGGCTAAGCCCCACACACTGTTCACTCCCACTCCCTCGATTAACCTATGCCGAAGTGATGCCTGACCAGATAGGCACCAAGGCTAGCGAAAGGGCATGCATACATCACAGAATAGGAAACATACATTTGAATCCAGCTAGTACAAGATCATACATGTTCAGTGAGAAAAGCAGACAGGCTAAGGCGAGGTACCTGTGACATCATGGAATCGAAACATCCTGGGTATTTCCTATTAAGTCAGAACCTTCAACGCCTTCAAAGTCAAAAAGCCGCCCATGAGACCTGCTCAATTATAACTCAAATATCAATTAAGAGTTGCTGTGTTGTAAGAGGACAGCGAGATGAATGGTAGTGTTGCGTTTCCATGCCGCTTCTTGTCGCGTGGTCTGTAGTATCGCCATATCAAGTTATCGTGGGTTGCCCGCTGTAGACGACGCCCGCGTATCCACATAGAACCGGGACCCGTATAAGTGAGCATGCACCAGGCAATCGTGACACAAATTTCAAGTTGATATACCGCCAGTATCGGTCCTCCTGGCGTGTTACGACTTGCGTAACCAGTTGTGAGAATGGAACCACCAAAGAACCACCACTGCACCGGCAACCACTATAGCAAACGCTGCAAATATCAAGAAGCCACAACAGATCCATCGACGTCGTTTCTTGCGTTGCTTCAGAATCCAGTCATCCCTGGGTTCGGCTGTTAGTGAACATAATCTAGAAACCCAGACATCGTTGTCCCAAGCAGAAAGCCCGGGGAGAGGGTCATTCGAGCTTACGAGTAAATAACAACGCTCTTGTTTTCCGTCTTTGAAGCCTTTGCTTCCTCGTCTAAATGGATGGCGCGTGAGAAGCGCCTCCAAAACGCTGGGTCTCGAACAAGAGCCATTCTGTGAGGTTTATTGTTTACACGTTGGAAGACATAGGGACCGCTTCCAATCGGCCCTTGAAATGGGGTGTGTTGGTGTACTCGAGAGGTGTAGCTCTTGGATGGTATGAGGGTCTTGTGGTAAATATCAAGTTGGTCGAGGTAATCCTCGCGTGTAATGAATTCACTTTTGTTACCGGCGTCTTGTGTCACGAACACTGCCTCCTCCTTCTTTCTCAGCAGAGAGTAATTAAGAATAGGTATGATGATAATTTGAACAAAGGGCTTCACAGGATAAAAAAAAATGGGTCTTTTGCTCAATCAATCTGCGAGTGGCGAAGACATATCAGGCTGTCTCCTCAAAAGTAATGAGACTCGAAGCGAAGCACCCAGACAAAGAAACGGAGAATTGAAAAGGAGACACGGTGCGCACGCCCCAACAACAGTGTTGTGCCATTGAGCCATATTTACTCATTCTTCCATCGGATTGAATGTAGCAGATTGGGGCTTCGCATTCCAGGTGCAAGCCCACTGGAATGACAGGACCAGTCTAAGGCCCGCTGTGGAATCTCCGATCGGCGGCACGCTAACCAATTACACCTCTCCAGCTTCACCAAGCATCCCCGTTGTTTGTTTATGCCATACAACTCGATGGGGTGGTCTGGAACTAGTTTCAGCAATTTGGATTTTAGCGACTTTTTCGGTGACATGATAGTCAATTATCAGGTCGATCACTTAACATCCCATTAGAGTAGAAGGCGTTATTAATATACAAGAAGCTTCTCAGACGGGTGGTTGAAACCCCCTTCAATTAGAGATTAAACTCAGGTTCTTACCGACTCTCCGAGGTTTGATCTGCGCGCGGTACATATTTAGAGACTTCTGTGGAAGCGAGATCTCAAGGAATGCTCCTCATCGATCAACAAGTCTATTCGATGTACTCCGTATATGAGTAACTTGTACGAAGTAGGCATCCTCGCAGCACACTTGCATGCCAAGTCTTCTTCTTCTTCTTCTTCTCCCCTTTCCACGTGCAACTGGTTCAGACCATCTCAACATGGTAAACATTCATAGGACTAATGTATATCCGAGTTGTTTTGCATTTTTCGCTGAACTATGGCGGGATTATGTGGCTTCCTTCCGTGTTGAGTCCCAAAATTCGAGTCATGGAATTAAGCTCAAAGTTTCTTAAATACAGAAAATCATATTTAGGTAATTTATTTTTACACGAAGAATGCTCTCCTGATCAGGCAGGAGACAATAGTGCACAGCATATTATGTTCATTACCGCCGGGTATAGATATCATCACAACTCAATAAAACAATCACATAAAGGGAGGGGAAATGAGAGAAAAAGAAACAAAGTGAAAAGTAAAAATAAAAAACTCTACGGAGCTACATCTGAAATTTCAAATCTATTTAAATAAAGAACTAGGTGTAATAAAGCTACAAGAGAGGACAAGATAAGGACCAGAAGAATACAATAGCCACACAAGATATATATATATATATTCTGTTGTGGAAATGATACTTGCTATAATGTTCAACAGGGTAACTTTCTGAAATTTGAGAATTATCCAATATAGATCCTACATGCAGACAAAGTCGCTTCTTTCGATTTATTATGACTAACTTTTGTTATTTTTCTAGCAATTAAGAAAGAAGTGTTCGGAGAGCATGGATCCTAAGGTAGGTAAGATCCGTGCACCTGACTGGTGGCTTTGGTGGCCATACTCCTCAGGCACATGCGGGGTTTTGTTTGTTCACCTGCTCAGGCACCCAGGCACTCTAGGCGATATCCCTGCCACGAAATGGGACCAAACGGGTTTCCTGCAGGTAAACTGCTGCAATCTTGCAACCTTCCATCCTCAGGTTCCATTTTCGTCTACCACCTGATTCGTCTTTCTCTCGTAAATGAGGCGGATCGGGCTGACCGCCTGCCAGCAAACAGCATCATCATTTGGGCTCCCCCACAGTGGAGCGATGACGATGGGTGCCTAACCGCCGAGTGTGTGGCCTGTTACTGTCCATGACTGGATACACTTCTTGATCGCTGCGGTATTACTCTGCCCACCTTTCCAGCTTTATTCGCCTTGTCACTCCAGCTTCATTAATGCAACGATCGCGGTCGCTGCTTTCAAATGTCTTCGTCGCGGCCCAGACTCTTGTCCGGCCATGTCCTCCGTCCACAATGAGGGCGCCGATTTTTGGGGAGTGTTGATTAACCGCGACAAGAGCCCCACCCCGTTACTCGAACAACTGTGCTTAGGGATTGCGCAGGTAATGGTAAGTGGGAAAAGAGTTCCTCGCGTTCGCAGGAGGTGACACAATGCTCCAAATGCTGAACTCTGTCCAGACTTCCTTCGACGAATTCGCGACAACGGACCTGACGCCCGATCGCCTGGCAGCATTTTACCGAAAGGTTGGCGGTAATTACGACGTCTTATTCCTTGAAACGAGGCCTTCCGCTCTTTCGTTCATATACCAGCGTTTAGGATGCTTCCACAGCATTCAGCCTACCAACGATCCCTACAAACCACCCTCTATCCCCGCTCTACAGCCTAATGGCTTTGTGCGATGGCAAACAATCCAGCTTCTACTCGACCCGGATGAGCACTCGAGGTGGTTACAGAATGCGGTTGATTTATGGGACATTGAGACTTCCAATGGTGGAACGTTTCCCAAGGTGATCCCTAGAGGGGCTTTCCCTGCAGAACCCGACCCGGAGATGGTACAATGGCATGAAGAGGTCAGCCGACGGTTCGAGCTTGACTACTGGAAGAAGAATATCCTGCGCTCCTCCCCTCCTAATTTCGCTCCTTACTATTCATACTTCAGCCAGAAGGATGTACCGACCCATAAAGAAGATGAACCACCTCGGAGTCAGCGTCGAACAGCCCCTCACCGTCAAGAGCCTACCACCGCAAGTGAGCGTCGAAACCACCATAAACACAGGCAACGAAGAAGCGACGACAAGCACACCTCCACTACTCGCAGGGTACAATCTACATACTTTCCGCGACAATCTGAAAACTTTGACACCGGGTATACGTCTCGACCGTCATCTCCACCGATGTGGGCAAAAGAGACCACCAAGTCGCGGACGCGCGAGCGCCCACAGGCCTACGGGCGATCTGTGAGTCCGGGAACAGTGCCAGGGTACGGAGCATCAGATGCATCTTCCGAAGACTCGGGATCAGCAGCACCAGAGCCTCCAAGGTCAGGTCAATACAGTTACCATCGCAATCTATCACCGCCGCGAGTGTCCCATACACGCCGCCACTCGCACGAAGCATACGCCCGCCGACCTCGAAAGGAATTATCTCCCGATCCCTACAAATACCCCGCATACCCCGATACATATCCCTCTAATCCGGGAAGATTATACGACTCCGATGGGGCGCGAAGAGTACGTCCCTCCAAAGCATACAACGATGAACCGCTCCAGCACAGAGCATCAGGCGTTGGTATCCGCGAGCGCGTCGTCAGCGACCCACCACCCGCTTTCCCACCTGGTCGCGAAGTGCCTGTATTCACCCGCATGCATTCTCGTTACGTCGGCACTGGCGATACCTACATCGTCCATCCCTGTCCAGACCTCGAGCCGATGAGCGACCGACGTAATAGCTATCACCGACCCACTAATGCAAATCTCACCTCAAATGCAAATAGTACCTGTACGCCGGAGCGCGCGCGCTATATCGATCCTCGGAACCCTCGGTGGGCGGCACCCGTCCAGAGTCCTTCAAAGAGAGGCGTGCTAGTTCAACCGACCGACACCGAATATTCCCGAGGCAGAAGGACGGCCATGTATGATCGCTAAAAAGGTACAAAATCGAACATCGCAACGCGACAGTAATGATATGTGTTTTATTTGATTAAGTAGAAGCTTATCAAATACTGACAGCCCTACTAACGACAGCTTACCCGACTAACACTAGTCGAACCACTACTTGAGCAAGGCTGACTGGGTCTTGCAATCCTGACATCAAAGTTCTGGGGAATTGCCGCTAAATTCGTCCGGCTCAACTTTACGAATTATGATTGATGACGATGCATGGAATCTTAAATGGACATGACTTTGGGCAGGCTATTTCGGTGATTACATTTGTGTTTTTTGTTTCTGGGAGGCTGTTCTTGCATTTTTCGAGCACGACTTGCGTGAACTTCGGCTATCACGATTCACGATTACGACTTACGACAGACTAGCGATTGGATTCTCCCCTCTTTTCAATCAATGCATTAATGCATTAATGAATCATATATGATTCCTAGTGCGTATACTACATCTGTTCACAATCGTAACACGACCTCATTAACCTCATACCGTCCATGTCCGTACGTGATTATTAAGCATTAAGCCGTAAAGTTGGCATTCTGAAATGTAAAGCCGTAATCCTCAAAGACAGCACACTTCCTCGACAGACCGGGATTATCAATCCAAGAAGGCGGCATGCCCAACAAACTGACATTCCGCTGCTCAGGCCGATACTCAGGCACCCGGTACCCGTTCGTCACGAAGATATCATACGTAGACGCATAGGCCGGGCCACGGACCTGCAAGAAGGCCTGATCTGGGTTCGGGTTACGAGAGCGGAAGAACGAGCCGAAGACATCGTTCAGTAGCTGCGAATGGAGGATGTCATCCTGGTCGTAGTAGGGCTCTACGTTGCGGGTTTTGCTGTTGAGGGTTCCCCAGACGGGGAGCACGTCTGAAGCGTGGCAGCTGGCGTTGTAGTTGTTGTTTGGGGAGCAGATCTCTGGCACGGAGACGTTGGTCTGGATGTGGCCTCTCGTGAGCTCGACTTCGTAGAGCTGGGGGAAGACACGGTCGCCGCCTTTGCGGAGGAGGTAGGACTGTGCACAGCTCCATTCGCTGTGGGTTAGGGCGTCGGCGGCGACGTTGCGCGTGCTGTCGGGGTCGGACATGTTAATGGGGAAAGCGTTGGAGCTGATGAGTGATTCGGCCAGTTTGGCGGGGAAGGCCGCCTTGAATAAGGTGTTGAGCGTCGTTTGGCTTGCGCCGAGGGCGGGCACAGATCGGGCAACGTAGAGGGAGGCTTCGTCGGTGACCGTTGTGAACATGGTTGGGACGCGGTTGGGAAGGCGCTCACTTGCGAGGAGTTTATGGAATTGGTCATCGATTACCCCGCCGCGAGGGTCGACTATGGGCATGAGCGGCTCGATGGCGGCGAGGAGCTGACTGACATGGAGATAGTCTGAGGCGAGGGTCTTGGTCCAAGCGGTCTGTGCCTGTTGGAATTCTGTGGTGTTGCTTATGAACTTGGTTTCTGGGACAGATCGCAGGCAGGATAGGAGGTCCTTCTCGGATGTGGTTTGATTGCAGCCGACGGCCTTGGATAGTTCTGGCACAATGACGTCTGTGTAAACTTCGCGCGTGAACCAGGGCAAGTCTACCGGTGCTGATTGAGCAATGGCTCCGGAGAAAAGACCTCGGGCGGCGGTTGAGGAGAGCAGTGCGACAACGCTCTGCCCGCCAGCGGACTGGCCGAAGATGGTGACCTGTGATGGATCTCCACCGAAAGCTGCGATATGTCTGTTGACCCATTTCAGTGCAAGGATCTGGTCTCTTATGCCGTAGTTTCCGGTGGTGAGGTTGCCAGTCGTCAACCACCCCAGTGCTCCTACTCGATAGTTGACAGTGACAACCACGACATCGTTACGACTGGCGAAGTTTCCACCGTCGTAGTCAATCATAGACGCGCTGCCACTGACGAATGCACCGCCGTAGAAGTACACGGCGACTGGCTTGCGGGTTGAGTTATCGTTTGAGCTCGCAGGTAAGACGGGTGTAAAAACATTGAGGTAAAGACAGTCTTCCGAAATGCCTCCATTTCCCAGTGTTCCAAAAGCCGACAGGGCTTGGACGCAGCTATCGGCCACTTTGGTCGCATCGCGTTTCTTAGGGCCAGAGAAAGGTTTTGGGGGAGCGAAGCGCAGCTCATTCACCGGGGCGTCTGCAAAAGGAACACCAAGGAACCGAAATGATCGTGCGTCGCGATAGCCTGTCAGAGTGTAGTTCTCTGCTTTGACGGTGATCTTGGACGAGCCGACGGCAGTTCTATCTTTGTCGGTGCTTGGCGAGACACTAGATGTGCAAAGTACGGGGAGCTTGGAGCTGCACGGTGCTGATACCAACCGCTTTTGTCCTTGAGAATATGCTTGACACTCGTTCGATGAATCACCAGTGGATACCCAGAAACGGCTATCTGAATGAATGTCTCCTGAAAAGACAAGGTAGGCTAGCTGGTAGTCTATCTCAGAGCGTTCCGACTGACGAGCAGACTTGAGTGGGTAGAGGCTCTCTCCAATGGCAGCGCAGCGTGCTTGTGCCTCAGTGTTAGACAACTCGTCGTATACGAGTACTGCTGTAGTCCCATTGTTCTCAGGTCCGAGGTTGTTGTAGTTCAATGCGCGCAGAGGCCCTAGTGAGCTCGTAGTGGGAGGACCTGTAGCGGTCGGAGCTGCCAGCGCTGGCGAGCAGAGAAGTAGGAAACCGGCGAGAGTCTGCAGCTGCATCTTGTCACGGAATGAGCCAAAGGTGACAATGCGCAGATCTCAGGTTTTGAGCGAATCCTCTTGGAAGTGATAGCAGAGACGGGGAAATTAAGCAGTATTTATATGCATTTCCCGGAACAATCGGAAGCAACGAACACAGCCTGGCTCGTGCTGTTTACTAGTAGGAGTGACCTCAGGATACTAGGTGAGCTGGGGAAGGAGGAAGGTACTAGACTACTAGTAGCCAGTGATATACCGAGCACTAGCTGGAGACAGTTACTAACACGGTTGCAGCGCATTGGTTCCAGTAGTGGTGCTTCTTGTCATGGAGAGCTTTAGCGAGACGACCAATACGAAGGCCTGGCTCGGCAGAAAACTCCCAATAAATAATTAAGCCAAGAGGCACTATCTACGAAGATGGAGTTCCACATCAAAACCTGGAGTAAAAGGTGGGGTCCCACCGTCATCGCCGAGGCTTTCCAGGCCGCATCTCTCAAGGTTCGCCCCATCGGGGATAGTTCCATGTGATCCAACCCTAACCCTGTGCCCTATATCTTTCGCAATTTGCCAGTTCTTTACTCTTGATAGAGGACAAAACCCAATACATTGTGTATGCTGTAGCTTTACTGAGCCCTGGGTGTATAGGCCAGCCTTATCGGAGCTAAAATTGAGCCCTAGGAAGCATTACATAGTCGACAAGAACATTATACACTGCTACCCTCAAATCCTATCCGACTGAACCCCTCTTACCTGTATATACAACGAGCAGTAGACAAGATTGACAAAGCTCTTGAAAGGGTACTGGCTCATTATATGGTCAGTGCTCCTGTCCGCAACAATATATACATACTTGACCCACTTCCTGGAGGACCCTCATACTTAACAATCTCAACGACATACTATCCCCGATCCCTTAAGGATGGGCTGAACAATGAGAACAACCGATCATTACCCCCTCAAATTGAAAAGAAAAGCACTTGAATCCTTGAGATATCATGTTGAGTGATGATCAGCCTCCAGCAAGGCCACAATTGCGGCCCTCTTCCCCAGGCACCCGTACCTTCCTAATCGGGCAACCAGTCTTCCCTTATATTTTTAGGGAACAATGCATAAGTCAATAGAGACTCCGACGGTGCAGTGGTCAGAATCACCGCCATGTTAAGGCAGTGTGACCACTGCGCCAGGAGGGTCTCTGTTCGAATCTGTCACTTGACGCCCTTTTCCTTCCACCGGGGAAAAGGTGTGTAGGGACAGAGACGATCGTAGTAATAAAATCCCGGGCCAGGGATTTTCCCCAGAAACACCTACTAATGATCTCCGGATTGTTAGCAGAGTGGCTAGGTTTTTCTTATTGATTTTGTTCTCTTCTATCTGGATGATCCTTTTCACCTTGATTTTACTTGAGTGTTTCTATTCTCAGCTATCTTACGGCAGTCGTTCTACGCAGTAATACGGCTGCCTCTGGTTCCTTCCCCTCCGTGGCTGTCAATTACCGCAGATTGCAACGCTTACCTTATCGGACTCATCGTCCTTCCAATGTTTAATGCTTTTCATCCCCCATGCACATCCCTACAAACCCCATGACTGCAGCCACCATCCTTGGACATGTTTGCTTACTACGTCAACATCACTGCCTACTATGGTCATCCAACTTCTATCAACTGATGTATGTATTTCTTTTGAGGACTAGTACTTTTCTTATCCTATATAACAATTACTCCAACCATTTCAAAGTACTATACCTTCCACCAAACCGAGAAAACAAAGCAACACAGATAGCTATCAGTGTAAGAATAACCTACAACTCATGGCCTCCGTCAGATGGTTCTAAACATATCTGAAGCTAGTCTTCGCTATGTACGTTAGTATCCAATCCGCTCTAGCATTCATGTATACGCGACGTAAGCTAACCTTGTAGAATATCTTACAGTAGCGACGGCTTCTTATTGCTTATGTCTTCCTACTGGCGCGATCATCAACTCCCCTATCGACAGGCTATTCAGGGATTCAAATGACATGATCGTCTCTTGGCTAAAGTATCTCAAGATCCAACATCTCCACTGCCTTACTAGTAGCTAAGATGTATGCTAACAACTTCTATCGTCCGTACTAAGGTAAATGTTTCCGAGTCGACAGCGACATCTTTCGTTCGCAGTACCTTGAATTTTTGTTGATAATGACAGCCGTGCGAGGAACTGACCAGCATGGAATGTAACCTGATGGGCGTTGATCCTGTGGTGGCAGGTCAATATAAGGCGAGCTGTTCATAGGGATTTTCCCTGGCGAGCGTGCATCGTTTCTTACATATGGTACAAGGGTATATCGATTGCGCTGCAGATCCTGGTCGCTGGCAATATCTTGCATCACCCCCTTTTCGGTGTTGGGGATGCTTACATCGTACGGTCTATGACAATAGTGTCTAGTGGTATTGTATGAATGCAGGTGACCTGGTGACGAAATTATTCGTGCAAGATACAGTAGGTAAGGTTGCCAATGGAATGCTAAGATCTAGGATTTGTCGTGATCGGAGCGAAAAAGAAATATATCAACTACATCAGCCGTCGGACAAGCTTAGTATGATGTATCCCGGAGGGGAATCCAAAAGGAGAACCTTAAAAGGTCATTTCATTCAATGCGATAACCACGGGAAACGAGAATGGTCACGGGTACTTCACCCCGAAACCCGATCCTTAAACCCAAAGATTCCTAAATGTTACATTCAACAGGATGGTGGGTATAAGACAGCGTTTCATTTGTTGACAAACCGTTGATAAGTTCTGCCAGAAAAACGCATCGTCAGAGTCAGAGTCAGCACAGTCAGAGAGAGTGAACTGTGGTAGAGACAAAGACTAGAACGTTCGGTAGCCTCGAGCCTCGGCGATTGCAGGGTGACATTCAATTGATCCGCCACTCCGAGGCGTGATGACAGACTAGGATAATACGGGGTAAGGCGCCCGGTATGTCGTCATCCACCTGCTTGCGGGGACATTTTTTCGGGCCAGAACATCCGCACTGCCGAATGCTGACATCCAGTATAAGTATTATCTTCACGCCCTGAAGGAAAAATTTCTGAATTTTATTTTGCGAGGCAATTGTTACGAAATGATACGCCGCTTGAGTTTCACGACACTCACGGCCCCATTCGTTCCCTAGTTGCGCCCGATGCCGCACCCGCAATGAAAGACCCTAGAGGCGCCGTGCATATTGTGGAAGTAGGACCGCGGGACGGCCTACAAAATATCAAAGACCATGTGCCAACGTCAGTGAAAATCGAGTTGATTCGAAGACTCCGCGGAACGGGTCTGCGGACCATCGAGTTGACGTCGGTAGTCTCTCCTCGAGCGGTTCCACAGTTATCAGATTGTCGAGATGTGCTGCGCATGGAAGATATCAAGTCGCTGCAAAAGGAACCTAATATCCGTCTTCCAGTATTAGTCCCTAATATGAAGGGTCTGGATATAGCACTCGAATACGACATAAGGGAGGTTGCGGTCTTTATCAGCGCCACAGAAGGGTTTAGTAAGGCCAACATCAACTGCACCGTGGAGGAGGGCTTAGAAAGAGCGAGGAATATTGCAGAGAAGGCTACCAGCTGTGGGCTGGCTGTCAGGGGGTAAGTTTGTGTCACTAGATGCATGGGTAGACGTGGCTGACATTTGCGAAGATATGTGTCATGTATTTTCTCCGACCCCTTTGACGGCCCAACGGCGCCACCCGCGGTGCTTCACTGCGTGAGGGAGCTGCTCGAGATGGGATGCTACGAGGTTAGCCTTGGAGATACACTGGGTGTCGGCTGCCCTGATAAAGTAAGAAGTCTTTTGACGTATCTGGAGGAACATGGCATCTCTCTCGATCTGTTGGCGGGCCATTTCCACGATACCTACGGTCAAGGGGTAGCCAACACTTGGGAAGCATATAACTGTGGGCTTCGTGTGTTTGATAGCAGTATCAGTGGCCTGGGGGGTTGCCCTTATGCACCAGGCGCCAAGGGGAATGTTGCCACAGAAGACCTAGTTTATATGTTTCACAATGCGGGTATTGACACTGGCCTTGATATGCTGAAGTTGGTCGAAACTGGCTTGTGGATATCCTCAAGACTGTCAAGGGAGAATGCAAGTCGGGCTGGAATAGCGCTCGCGAATACACATGGACTGGTGTCGCCACCGCGCCATACCGAACACACACCGACCAAGGCAGTAACTTCTTGGGCCCCAGTGGACACCAAGGGCAGGGTACTGACATATCGCTCGGGCGGCAACTTTAAGATTGTACTCAATCGACCAAAAAGGGGCAACACGTTGACGCAAAAGATGGTCGCGGACCTTATTGCTATCATCGCAAGTTGCAACAAGGACCCTTCCCTCCTGAATATTATCATCACCGCAACCGGAGGATACTTCTGCATGGGAGTTGAAAGTGGAAAGAGTATGCCATTCATTGCTCAGGGCGCTTCAAGAAATCCCCGGGCAAATTATCTTGCGGCCTTACTGGAATTGATGAAGCATTCACCTAAAACGACAGTCGCATGCGTAAATGGTCACGCTTTCGGTGGCGGTGTCGATTTAGCGCTGGCTTGTGATGTCAGGATTAGCCTCAGGGCAGCGACCTTGACATTTACTGAAGCGACAATTAAACAAGCTAGGAATGCTAGTTCGAAGTGGAAGAGCGCTTTTGTACGCAACGCAGTTTTCTCCACTCATTCCACTACGGCGGAAAAGCTGAACTCAGTAGGTGTTCTATCTGAAATTATGGAAGACCAGGGACAACTACGGGACGGCCTCGATGAGTTACTTCTGCGCTTGAACAACTCCAGACCTGCTAAACCACGGGCGTCCAGGGAGTTTTCAGGGTCGTTAAGGGCAAGTACAGGGTGGGATACACAAGTTGACACTCTTGATGAGACTCTCTTCAAAACGATAGAGCTTGATATTGGTCAAGGGGACTTAAAAGCATCCTACAGCGGACGTAGAGATGATCTGAAACGAGCGTTGAAGAGCGTTTGGGGCCAAGGTCGTCGACGGAGAGAGGGAACGGGCATTTGAGGGTTTGATCGCTGTGGTGTATGGTGTGGACTTGTCTGATAAACCATTAGAAAATGATCTAGAAGCATGAATGTGGCCTGCTACCTGCAGAATAGCAATTGAAGAAGATGTGCTATACAAAGAAGTCATATGAAATGATTGTGAATACCAAGCTAATGCTGTTAGTGCTTATTTCCGTGCCAACCATAGTTTCTAGTTTCAGTCCCTGCCTGTGGTATCTACGTACTACCTATAGAAACAATAATACCCCCGCAGATAAGCGAAAAATGTAGCCGCCTAGTGGTGCGCTATACCTAGACGGATTATGTATCCGTGTGCCGTTTACCCAAATCCCACATCTGTCCACTTCTCTGCACAGGAAAAGCAGTACCACTTAACCCGCGGTTCTACGTACCATCATGACTATACGACAATATCGCTCTCCCTTTACACTGGAGTTTGACTCCCTAGTACAGAGGCAGTTAGAGAAGTGGAAGGTGCCCGGCATTACAATCTCTGTGGTTCACGGCTCGAGCACTTATGCGAAAGTACGTGAATGATGAAGCGACCCCATGAACTTGTACTTAGTGACCTAGGCCTACGGCATTGCAGAATTTCCAGGCAAAAAGATGACCGTTGATTCTCTGTTCACCACGTGCAGCACAACCAAAGCCTTCACTGCTGCTGCGCTATCCATGGTGGTGGATGACAAAAAACAGACACCCTCGCCGCTTAGATGGGATACGCCAATAGCATCCTTGATTCGAGATGACTTTGTTTTAGCCGACGACTATGCCACAATGAATACTACACTAGAAGATGCTCTGTCGCATCGGTCTGGCTTGCCAGGCCATGTATTTGCGATGACAGGCGCACATCCAGACGAAACGTTGCGCGAAGCGGTCCGGAAACTCAGACACCTTCCGCTAGCATATCCACCCCGAACGACGTTCGACTATTGCAACCATATGTTTATGGTAGTGTCTCATGTTTTGGAGCAGATCACAGGCGAGTCGCTGGGCGAGTTTCTACGAGAGCGTATCTGGAGCCCACTCAACATGAAAGATACGTACTTTTCTGTCCAGGATGTCAAAAAATGTCCATTAACTAGTCGAAAGTTGGTCCAAGGTTACACGTGGGTTCCAGAAAAGGGCTGCTATGTGGCCGAGCCACATATGAATTATGCACCCACGACTGGAGCAGGAGCCATGGTCAGCAACGTTCTCGATTATGCAGAATGGTTGCGAGCCATGATATACAAAAAAGCACCAATATCGCCAGAAGGACATGCATCCCTCATTTATCCCCGGACCATAGTCACCAGAGACGATAAGGATACTGTATATCCACCTGCACCATTCCACTTGTACGCTCTAGGCTGGTTTGTGGACACTTATCGGGGTCAAAGTCTATACTGGCATAGTGGGAGCTGGGCTGGATTTGGGATAATGGTGGGCTTCATAGCTGAGAAGCAGTTTGGGTTTGCGATAATGGGGAATACTCAAAGGGCTAGGAACGCGCAGCTGGAGTTATACCTATACCTCATCGATACGTTACTGGGAGTATCGGGCAGTGAGCGGGCAGAGTTTATCGAAAGAATGACGATGAGGATGACCGAAGTCACGGAAAAAAGATCAGAGAGCATCTACGAGACGAAGACACGATTATTCCCTTCTCTGTCTGCCAAGTTACTTCCTCACTCCCTCCCATTGCATGCGTATGCTGGAATCTACAGCCATCCAGGTTATGGCATCATTCCATTGAGGCTCAAAGATGGACACCTAAAGGCGGACCTAAGCGATCGAGTGGAAGCGATGACCATCCATTTGGAACATACAGCCGGGGAATTTTTCGTGGCGAGAATGTGTACAGCCACTATGTCTGAGTGTCTCCGGGCTGAATTCTATCTCGACTCAGCTGGGGCGGCACGGAACCTTGGGATAGAGTTAGAGCCAGCATTAGGGGGGCAGAAAATTTGGTTTGGCCGCTGTGGATAATTAGTGATGTCTCCATTACGAATTTACGAGTCTGATACGGTGATACCTCTCTACCTGTGGGAATCAGATCGAGATTATATTGGTGGCGTCAAGAGTGGGGAGCTGATCACAGCGCTGGCGCCAGACATCTAACCGAGAGCCTGGGTGATCGGCAAGCACTCCCCAATAGGTTGTCTTATCCTGCCTAGCAGTGCCTAGATTTAGACGAGTAGTGGGACCGTATGCCTGGAGAGCGGTACCGATTCTGCCGCCAAGGGGGTAAACTCAAGTTGTTTTGGAAATTTGATTTAAAGAAGCTTTGAGCTGCTGGTGGAGATGGATGTGTTAAGATAATTTTTTCCTTTCTCCCTTTCTTAATTTCAGGTGCTGCAAACCTGTGGTCAAATTGAATATTATATCTTTCATATATCTTTGATATAATCGGGATCGAGTTTTGAGCTCCAACAGCAAACATCATGACAGCGATGCATTCTCTTCCATCATTGCCAGCAAAGCACCAGGACTTTATTGGCTGGATCAACAATAATCAGGATACCCCAATTGGTCAGCTTATTAAGCCGTACAATGAGTATGAAGCGGTCGTTCGTAAGCTGTTTGCTCAGGAGCCGTCGCATCCAGCGCTGAGGGACAATCACCTCAATATCGTACCACTTTATGACACGACTGAGAAGACCATTGTTCCAAGTCGGCCTCGAGATCCATCCTCAGAATCACCTGACCTTCACGAAAAATATGTCATGCCCCTGAAGGCAGAATCTCGTAGGGCCTATGGCGATCCTGCGGTGGTGTCGAGCTTGGAGGACTTCCGGAATAATTTCAACATCTTCTCGGAAGGATCTTTGAGTGACATGGATTGGAGCAATGTCGTCGTCGCCGGAAGTGCCGTGGTGACGTGCCTGATGCCAGTCCCGGAAGAGCACCGTGGCTCAAAGCGTGCCTTACGACAGTTCTACCATGACAAGTACGCACCTGCTTCTGACGTCGACCTCTTCTTGTACGGCTTGACCGAAGAAGCAGCAATTGAAAAGATAAAACAGATTGAAGACAAGATCAAAAACGCCATTCTTTATGAGACGACAACCATACGAACCAAGAACACAATTACTATTGTCTCACAATACCCCACACGCCACGTACAGATTGTCCTTCGTATATACAAGTCTATCTCGGAGATCCTGACCGGGTTCGACGTTGACTGTTCCTGTGCCGCTTTCGATGGTAAGCAAGTTTATGCTTCACCACGTGCTCTTGCTGCCTATATCACCCAGACGAATACGATCGATCTCACTAGACGCTCGCCATCTTATGAGAATCGCCTTTCTAAATACTCACACCGAGGCTTTGAAATATTCTGTCCACAGCTAGAGCGGTGTCGTGTCGATCCAGTAAGGCTCCCCCTTTCCCAAGCGTGGGAGCGTCTCTGTCTAACATGCTTCTAGACGATCTTTGAGAGGAGCTTTTCAAGGACTGTTGGTCTAGCGCGTCTTCTAGTTTTAGAAAGGTTGCCGAAGTCATCCGATAGGGATGCCTATCTAGAGCAGAGACGAGAGGAGCGCGGCCGTCCGGCTCGACAACAGCAGATGCGAAGCCTCGGGTCACTGAATGGTAACATTAAAAGTGAGTGGGAAGATGAAACTCCTGAATGGATGGAGGGCGATGAATATTCAGACTATCATACTATGGTATTTTATACCTTTCCCCATTATACAGAGCTACTTGTGCTGACTCCACTCCAAGACGATTCCCTACGGGCCGAAGTTCCATGCTAAGAGGATTGAGCGGCTGGTCTATACGAAGGACTTACTGCTCAATGCAGAATGGAACAAACCAAAGGACAGGGACGTCAATCTGCATCGGCATCCTGCATTTTTTGGTAACGTGGAGGATGTGATCTACGACTGCTGTGGTTATTGCCCTGAACCTGTGACTCCGGAGGAAAAGGAAGTCGCAGAGAAAGAAAGCAAAAACTATATCTCTGGAGATATCTCATTCATCAAAGATGATCCAGGGCGCCAGGAAATTGGCAGCTTTAACCCTATTACGGAGACCGACTGGACAGGTTTGTGTTCCATGTTTCTGTTGAACTGTTGTGACGTTTACTAATCGGCAAAGCAGAAATGGCTTATGTGGGTAATACCGAGCACCTATGCCAGGCCATAGTCGACCATGATCTCGCTGCTGTCAAGGAATGGCTTTCTCAAGAAGAAAGGGATCCGAACAGTCGCGACTATACGGGACGCACCCCGTTGCATCTGGCTTGTATGGCTTCTACACCAGATATTGTACAATACCTTGTCGATCACGGGGCGAGATTAATCTCTCGCTTGGCAGATGGCAGGACTGCTTTACATATCGCAGCTGCTAGAGGAAGTGCTGAGATTATTAGAATACTGCTACACAAAAGCGAAGAAAATGAAGCCGAGGAGGATAAAAGGCAGGAGCTTCGCAAAGCAAAAGAAGCCCAAAATAGTCAACATGGTGCCGATGAAGCGCAAAGCGAGCCAGATGACATCGAAACAGTTAGCATGGAAGCAGACGCAACCTCATATACCTCTGGATCATTTGTCAAAGTCCAGAAAGAAGGTGACGATGCCACTAGCGCGGAGAGTCTACCCGAAGATGAGAATGCGCAAGAACCGGATATCTATGATATAAATGCCGTGTCCTGGGACAGCCATACATCTCCTTTACACCTTGGCATACTCAACGGCCACGTCGACGTGGTAGAAGAACTCGTTGCGTCCTTTGGAGCTGACGTGTTGCTCCCAATAAAGTTGCTGAACAGCCATAGCAATAGCTCAAGAGGTGCAATTCTAACACTGGTACTCACGCTTCAACTCCCTCTAGAAAAGGCTAAAGCGATGACCAAGAAGCTTCTTCAGTTGGGTGCTTCGCCGGCCCAGGCTGACCTCAAATACAACACGCCCTTACATTATATTGCTGCTTCAACATATGACGACCTTATTGATGTCTTCCTCGAGCAGAACGAACCAGTCACACTGAAAGCTATCAACCATCTCGCCTTTGTCGGATATTCCTGGAACCCTGATGCCTACTCCGCATTCATGACCGCAATCAATGCAAAGAACCCAATCGGTGCGTTGAAGCTTCTCCAAGCTGGCGCCGAACCTTCGATCGACTTTGGGAAGTTTGTGAAATCTGGTCAGGTACTGGACGGCATACGTACAAATTCATCAGAAAGGAATCGTGAAATTTTCAGACACAATTTTACCCAGCCCGTTATCCTAGCTGTTCAGAAAGAATTACCAGAGATCGCTCAAGAGCTAGTGGCTCGCGGCGTTGACCCGAACACATTATCACCAGATGGATATAAAGTTGAAGATGATGACTACGTGCGAGACAGTCTCCACGGTAAATCGCTCCTGGATTGTGTCCGTGATAAGATCAAGGAATTGCAACAATACCAAGGAGAAGTTGTTGACTTAACTCCGCCACGGGCGCTTGAGCCTGATTCCTTCTACCTTAAGGATTTTGAAGCCAACACATATCAATTGTGGACAGCGGAGCGGGAATTGGGCAAGGCAAAGAAATCATACCAGAAACGTCTGAAAGTATATGAACAGGAAGTCAGCGATTCTGAGAATAGGAAAGGGGTGGAGTCGAAACTCCACGCGATACGGGACCTAGTTGAACAATTCGAGAAACTAGAAACTGCCCTGTCCGAGAAAGGTGCCAAGACGTTCAAGGAATTGTTTCCCGATTTCAAAGCACCGGATGATGAGGATGGGTCATCATCACCAAACAGGGACTGTGATGACCCTTTCGAGCTGGAATTTACATTCAATATATCTGATCTCACGGATGAAAAGAAGGATGGATATATCAAACTGTGAGTGTTCTAGAGACCTGTTCCTTGGCATTGATTGACAACTAACATCTTAAAGCTTTGAGGCAGCCTGGCGTGGTGACTTAGACACCATTAAGTCTCTAACTCTGGCCATGTGGGGCGAGGGAAATCAACAGCCTCCGTTGCGAATGGCTATAACAGACTCTAACAGACTCTCGCCCTTTTCAATCGCAGCACTTCGGGGTCACTTGGATGTGGCGAAAGCAATCTTGGATATTGTTCAAGCACAGTATAAAGAAGAGGAGCCCAGTGGCCACGAGAGGTTTGAGATAGGCAGTGATTGCAGTGATGAAGATATGCAGGATAGTGGCAATGTTCGCATTTACAGCGAGATAGTTGATGACAAGTTCACCATAGATGACATAGGTGAGGTGGCCACGCAGGTGGAGTGTCATATTACTCCACTTGAGGTACTAAAGTGGTATTGCCCAAAGTCCAAATGGTTCACCAGTCCTGATGTCAAGGCTAAATGTTGCGAGAGCCCCTTTGGAAAGCCATCTGATCTCCTCGAGTATGCCGTTTGGATGGACAATGTCGAGTTGCTTGTCTTCTTACTTGACATGGGAGAAGAATTGACTTCTAGAGACACCAGTTCTAAGTTCACCGCTTTTGGAGTGCCGAATAAAACGGTTCATCTAGCTATAGCAGAGGGTCGACTCCGCTGCCTTGAAGAACTTATCAGGAGAACAGGAGCGGACCTCCCACTAGATGCTCTTGTTCACGAAAGTGGCGTCCAGGTGCATGAAAAGCCAGAATACTATCAGGGGCTCTCTATTCATGGAAAGAAGAGAGCAGACTGGGCAGCTGCTGGGCGCGGACAACTGCGCCATCACACCAATAAAAGCTCGCCCTTACTTGTTTCCGCCGTGCTGGGTAGTCTGAAGAGCACTGAATGGTACATGAGCACTGCTCCAAGCAGGCATTATGTCGAGTTCTCCAGGACCCATGGGCAGGACCATAGGCTGAAGCTCCTTGCAAAGTCAACCAGTGGCATTGAAAAGTCTCTAATGAGCTGGCTAAATGCAAAGAGTACGTACGCCTTCTATATATCTATATATCCGAATGCTAACATGTGTTGCAACAGACAATCTGGTCTTGCATTGCGCCATCCTTTCTACGCCGACGTTGGAGTCCCGACAGCTTGTCGAGTATCTTGTTCGGGAGGTTCCGGAGTGCCTGGAGACTAGGTCCGCAGGAAGATACACGCCATTAGCCCTTGCGTACTCTTTAAATAGAGCAGATTATGCCGATATTCTTATCAAAGCAGGTGCGAGCCAGACAGTTCGGGATAGCAGAGGTAACAACCTCATACATCTGCTGCTGTGTGGGATTGATGGCGACACTTCAGGAAAGCCAGGCAATATCGAGAGACTCCTTAGCTTGCTTGATCCTCGATTGGTTCCTTCCTTACTAGTGGAACGCTCATCAGATGAACCGGGATCTGTCACCCCATTTGCCCGCTGGATGCATCATGCCTATTTTGATGGATCCGACGCAGATAGGCTGATTGATATTGCACGCATTTTCCTTGAGTTTGCCGAGAGTGCAGAACAGAAACACTTGGAACTGCTTGATGGCACAGGTAATACACCTGTGCACTACGCAGTAAAACATGAACTCGTCCCGATTCTCGAGCTGATGTTGGACCGTCGTCCTGACTTACTCTATCGTGAGAATGCCACCGGAAGCACACCGCTAGAGCTAGAAGAGGACGCTTGGACACTTAGAGCAACCTCGGACCCACCTAGCTTTCGAGCTCGCGATCGATCTTGGAATGGCCGCTGGATAACGGATGCAAACATGGTTGATGTGGACCCAGAGTCCTTCCTTCCTGACTCATGCCCATCGGAGAAGAGCTTACGCGACGTATGCCGTGAAAGGGCTAGCGGCCGCCCGGAAAAGCGGAAGCTAGTCACCTTAAATGAAGCGAATGAGGTGGCAAAGCGACTTGCCGTACAGAAGTCCAGTCGATGGGGACAACGTGAGGGCCAAGGGTTTACAGAAACGGATCAAGTAGCGAGATGGTATGGTCGGTCTGACCGAGAGGACGAGCTGACCGACGTCATGGAAACTTGAGATGCTGCTCAGGGAAAAGTGCGTGAAGGTTTAATCTTATATTATCTATTTTGTTGCAGGTGGAAAGCGGGATATAACTTCGGCATTTGTTTGTGTGAGAGCGACCAATAGAACCTGTTTAAACTCTCTAGAATACAATTAGTGTCATTCAACAAGCGAGAGAATCCCTGACCCCGCTAGCCGCGAAAAAAATAAGTCTAGAGCTAGGATATGTAGCTTCCAATTGCGGGGGGCGGATACTTTTCCGCTGGCCTAGTCTGCATTTCCGCCACCTCACGTGGATGGGGCTTAGCGGAAGGTGGCACCTCCCCCGGATTCCTCTGCCGCTTCTCCTCCATTTCCCCAGACTTGTTCCTGTGTATGTTCGGAGTACTTTCTTAGCTTTCTTGGCAGCCGACATAGTATGCATCTATCATGCGCCAATGCGCGGGGTTAGACTGGAACGACATGAGCTTCGACTCAGGGTGGAGATGCCATGGCGGAAAAGCATGATGATCTATATATTCGAGGTTCACTCTCCCTCCAGCAAGGGCTGAACTGCCAAAAAACCCATGTTACTCATTTAGTAGGTGTCTACTAGGTCTCTAGTCAACATGTCGGTTGCAAAGCAAATGGGACACTCGTTGGACCTTCAAGATGATAAGATTCCTGATCCTAAGCACCAGGAGCAAGTTCCCGCAATTGTCACTATTGAGAATTTCCGGGTCTTGGGATTAGACCCGGAGGATGAAGACTTTTATCTCAATTACCCCGAGGAGCGGAGGAAGACAATTCGCCGCAAGGTGGGTATCCTCCCTACACGTTATCATGAACCCCTTGATGCTAATCCAACTGTCCAGGTTGATATCCGTCTCGTGCCGATGCTAGCAGTGTTATATCTTATATCGCATCTCGATAGAGCAAACATCGGAAATGCAAAGATTGAAGGCATGATGGACGATCTGAACCTCGACGGCATTCAATGGAACATCATATTGAGCATATTCTTTGTCCCATATGTCCTCCTTGGTGAGTTCAATCTGTAGGTTCTCGTTGGAGACGGTCGATCTAACGAGAGACAGAGGTACCTAGTAACATGCTGCTCAAAACCTTTTCTCGGCCGTCTGTGTATTTGGGAATTTTAATCGTTTCTTGGGGAATTATCATGACATTGACCGGGGTTGTAAAGAACTTTGCCGGATTGATGGTGACCCGTGTTCTTCTTGGTGTTTTCGAGTATGCTTGCGGCCTTTTAAAATGTTAAACCAGATTATTTGGCTGACTTCAACCAGGGCAGGTTTCTTTCCCGGAGCGGTCTACCTCTGTACCCAGTGGTACATGCCAAAGGAATTGTCCACTCGCCTTGCCTATTTCTATTGTGCTAGTGCTCTGTCTGGCGCGTTCTCAGGGCTGCTTGCGGCGGCTATCGCGAAGATGGACGGTGTTGGTGGGTACGCAGGCTGGCGGTGGATCTTCATCCTTGAGGGCTTAGTTACTGTGGTGCTGGGCGTGGCCTGTTTCTGGTTGCTTATTGACTCACCTTCTCTATCTGGTCGATGGTTAGAACCAGACGAAATTCGCTTCCTCGAGCTACAAAAATTCATCAAGGAAGGAGGACAGTTCAAAGACGAGGAGCACGACCAGCAGCAACGGTCCCGGTGGAAGGATTTCCTTTCGGTGATGACGAATTGGCGAATGTATTGCCTGGCATATATTTTGCTATGCCAGTCCGCTTGTTCATACGGTATGTTTCCTTTAGCGTTCCGACTGACCAGCATGCTAACGAAAGACCAGGCAATAAATTTACCCTTCCTAGTATAACTGAAGCTATGGGTTTCAGCAGCACCAACGCCCAACTAATGACTGTTCCTCCCTACGTCGCCGGTGCCATATCTGCCGTGTGCTTCTCCAGCCTCTCGGATCGGTTTTATTGGCGAATGCCGTTTGTCGTGATTCCCCTTACACTGCTGACGGTCGGATACGGCATTATCATCTCATTCGATGGCAAGTTGGAGGAAAATGTCGGTCCTAGCTTCTTCGCTGTCATTCTGGCTATGATTGGTCTTTACCCTGTCCATCCAGCCACCACGTCTTGGACCTCTAACAATTTGACTCCGTCCAATCGGCGGGCAATTGGTGTGGCGTTCAATATTTGCGTCGGTAATATTGGTGGTATCATCGGAAGCTATATGTATATGGACGACGAGAAGCCGAAGTATTACACCGGCTTTGGGTTGTCCATTGCGTTTGGAGGCTCAGCACTGATTCTTGCGTTGATATTGGAAGCTTCGTTCTGGTGGGAGAACAAGAACAGATCGAAGATGTCTGAGTCGGAGGTAAAGGAGAAATATACGGAGGAGCAGTTGTTGAACATGGGTGACAAGTCACCTCTGTTCAGGTATACGTTGTAGGATATAGGCGGTCATGATGACGATGATGAAATTACACGATGCATATTTCTGGGTCAACACACACTTCCACAACTTTAATTTCTTACATATGTACATGGCAGAGAAGTGTCCAGATTAAGTCTTCAAGGGGTTACAACAGCAACCTGGCCCTTGACAGGGACGTTTTGGTCCGTCTCCGTAGATGGGAATTCATTGACATTGACGCCCTTCCGGAACAGCAGACAATGCGTTGACCCGCCAAAATGGAACATTCCAAGTTCATCTCCTTTTTTGACATGTTGACCTTCAGAGACTGTGATCTGGCAGGTCGAAACTTCGCACATTCCGATGCCAAGGAAAGCCATTAGTCCAATGGCAGGGTTGTCACTTTCGATAAAGATCAATGCCCTCGTAGCAACCGCTGTAATGTACTCCTGGGCCGTGACCTCTCCAACCGAATCGATATCATGGGGATGTGGATCCCCTAGACCTTCGAACAGCGGCTCCGAATAATACGTCCCATCAACAACGTAGGCCTTCACAATCTTCCCACTGACAGGCGCATGCCAGCGGTGATAGCTCAAGGCACTCAGGAAAGCTTGATAGACAGTTCCGCCGATGAACTGTTCAGCAAGCGAATCATGTGCTAGCATATCAAAGACTGAATATGGCTGACTCTTGATCCAGAAAATGTCTCTTCCCTTGACGTCGCGAGCCACCTTGTACGGCTGCGACTCGCACGCGTTGGCAATTATGTTGTCGTCGTCTGGTGATGCAACAGGGCGAATACCGGGCCGGAAGACCCGGGTAAAGAAATCATCCCATGATTTGTACCCGTGGTATTTCTGAGAGGGGTCACAGATAAACATATCCTCGAAGGAGTAGTTCGTCTTTCCTACATTAGCGACTGTGACAAGGTTATTTTTCCCCGTTTCACCGAACCATCCGTATTGCGAATCATCTAGCACATGGGCTGACTCAGGTGAATGCAAATACTCGCCCCAGGCGTTTAGTATCTTTTTGATCATGGCGTTGATCTCTGGATCTAGGAACGCAGCGTACCCACTGGGTGTGCCCATAGGCCAGTCCAGCACTGCATTAATCGGTAACCCAACGAGACCGACGCGGTGGGTAAAGTCACTCCATGAGGGCGCCGTCGTAAGAAGATGATTCAGCACCCGGATCATATGTTTATAGTCTCGGATTTGCGGGCATCCGGTTGGATCTGTGGCGTAGACTCTGTTGCGGGGGACCTCGGTGAACATAGCTTCTATAAGGAGGTAGACCCGTGTGTTAGTTTCAATGAGATGTTGGAATTCCTTCATCACCGGGTGAAGCTCGTGGTCGGCTTTGCTGTCGACGTGAGCAATTAGCCCGCCCAGCCATTCGTGGTGGCTGTCTAGGGTGGAGGGCATCCATTTTCCGACCCTGGTTTTGTTAACCTGAGTGTTCTGAAGAAGGCAATTGAAGCAGGGCTGTACCTATGAAGACGGGGAGTATGCTTGCCGTGCTTGTGTGTCATGGTTGTGATATTAAACTTGTACTTATTGGTAGTGATTGAACGCGATGGGTTCTGCAATTCATGATTGATATCTTGGCGATGGAACGGGTTGTATTTATCCTGAGCTTGTCGGCCTTAGTTTTGGAGTAGTGACAGGACAGTTGCATCATGATGATGCAGGGTTACTATAGTACCATTGGTATACTACTTAGTAGTGGAGCTGTGGATAAATATTGGAGATCAGGGTAATTCATTGATAATAACAATATAGATGATGTCATGCGGAGGCACGTGGAAGTCAAAGCGCTTATCCTTATCGTGGAATTGAAATATGCACCTTCCTAATTCGCTTACTCCCCTGCCTTCCAGTTCTCTCAGCTCGACATTCCCGTCCCCTACTTAAACTCTTATCTCTATCTCTATCTTTTATTGGGGAACCAATTTCAAATTGAACATTTGCACTCCAATGCTCATTTAAATGCTGTCTATATATAACAGCACGCGTCATCTCACCTCATAGCTTTCTGTGTGCACCTGATTTCACAAGGATTTGATTGACCCTTGCTTGATTCTATCATATGCCGCTTCTTTCATCACTTCAACCATCTCATATGCTCCTATTAAATAACTAATAGCCAGACATATACCCCTTGATGGTCGCACACATCCGGTCTACCTGCTGGGGATTTCTGGCCCAAGAAAAGTGAGTATCGTCGGTAAGCGGAACCAGCTGAACGGCGGTATCGCTTGGCAGCAATTTTTCCAGATCGTTGAGGGGGGTTCCGTCGTAGTACTCGTACAGGCGACGCTGATTCTCCGATTCATACTGATCATTCGTTTTCATGGCTTTGAACAGCACGATATGATCCGTGGCAGATGGGAGGCCTTTGAAATTTGCCGGATCGGGGCGGTAGATGTGGTGGATAGGGTCTAGGATCTTGGCGTCTCCTAGGCCAATGCTATGTGTCGCTCCGTGCACATTGAAATAGGTGTCGATAATACCAAGGAGGCCAATCTTTTCGCCCGATGCTGCCAGCCGCCGGGACATCTCCATTGCGAGAATTCCTCCAAAACTCCACCCAATGAAGTGGTACGGTCCATGTGGTTGAATGCCGCGTACGTGCTCAATATACATTCCCGCCAGCTCCTCAAATGTGCGTAGGCGTTTGCTGTGCAAGTAGTAATTGTTAAAGGCGACCATGTTTGTCCCAGGTAGGTGTTTGACGATGTTGTTGAAGTAGCTTTCGGCACCTCCTTCGCCTGGGGGTAGCAGGAACAGCGTTGGGCCCTGTCGTGACGGCTCCAGATACTCGAAATATGGCGTGTACGTCTCCTCGGTTAACTGAGGATTCACTGGGGATGACGCGGTTTCTTGGCTTGCCGCACTGTCGATGATTCTGTTCAGTCCTTCTTCGATGTCCGAGATAAATTCTTCACTCTGATCAAGGCTCCACGCACTGTCTATGTCGACTACCATAGTACCATCAATACACACGGCTGTGACGTCAACAGCGGATGAGCTCTTGTCCTTGTCTTCTAGGCTGGTTATGAGTCCATAATCGAGTTTATCATCGCCCACAGCGAGAACCCATTTGTCTGGTTTCGACTTTTTGCGAGCGAGATGACCTAGGTAGTTGACGGTAATCTGAGGCAACGGGTGTCGGGTATAGCCGTACAACGCTCCATACCCAATGCCTCGAGCAGGGACTTGCCTGAACCGTTCATTTATAGCGGCCACATCCTGAACGAGATTCTCGGTTCTGAGATGGGGGATCTCAAACGGATACATACTGGTAAACCAACCCATGGTGCGGCTGACATCCAGTGTATGGTCAATATCCTCCTCGCGCCCATGTCCCTCGATGGTGACCATATTTGGGCCGGTTGGAGAGATATTTTGGAGTGCTAATCCAACTGCACCAAGTAGAGAATCGTACACAGAGACCTCACATCGATTTCTACCAATTTGGAGCAGCAAAGCTGTCTTCTCAGTGTCCAAATTCCTAGTCAGACGTACGCGGGAACCCGTCGATGCAGGAAGCGCAGAGATGCTGGAAGTTGTTTGCGCAATGAGATCGTTCCAGTGATCCAATTCAGACTTTGAAGGTTGGTAATTCTGTATCGCTTCAGACCACTGCCGGATGCTGCTGCCCTTGCACCCCAGGCTTCCCTTTTGATAAAGCATCTGCAAGTCACGGACCAGGATTTGCCAGCTGACAGTGTCGACGGCGATGTGATGGATGGAGAACCATACCCGCGCGGATCGGTCTTCGTACCCATGCAGGTAGCCTATGGCGCAGATCGGTCCGTTCTCAAGGTCAAAGCCCGACTGCCACTCGCGCAGTGTTTGATTAACAGCCGTAGGTCCGTCAACATCCTTCATGTTTAGCACTCGAAGCTGGACAGGAGAAGCATCCTCAAGAAAGACCTGTACAAATTTATTATCCTTGCGCTTCAATCGCATGCGGAAAGCGTCGTGATACTGTTGCAATTTGCTGATGGCAGCTTTTAGCGAAGCAACATCCAGCTCTGGAGTTCGGATGTGGAAAGTATGATTCCAATGGCTCGAATGCTGCAGTGGCTTGGACAGGAACCAATTCTGAATCGGCAGTAGGGGCGCCTCACCAACCACCAGCCCTTGTTCGCTACGGAACTGGGCCACAACACTCGGATCTGTGTTCTTCATGAAAACGTGATCATGGAGGCCTCGAATGGTACGATGCTCAAAAATATCTCGGACCGTGACCTTGCGACCGATCTGATTGTGAATCTGGGCCACAAGGTGCAATGACATAATGCTGTCACCGCCCAGTTTGAACAGGTCATTGTCGATGCCGCATCGTTCTATACCCAAGACGGATTCCCACAGCTTGCATACCCTAGCCTCTAGTATGTTCCTCGGCGGGCTGTATGATAACGTCGCTGATGCGTTATCAATTTCCGGCAGTCTCTTGATGTCAAGTTTTCCGTTAATAGTCACAGGAAGTGCACCCTCCAGACGGCAGAGGTGGCTGGGCACCATGTATGTTGGAAGCCTGGCTTTCATGGAGGTGAGAATGTTGGCTTCCGACACTGCTTCGTTGTCGGCGGTATAGTAGCCGACTAGGGACTGCGCGATCCGTGAATAACCATCGTCCTTGTCATACTTGGCAACGATTGCACACTCGCGGACACCAGGACTGGAGGCAAGCGTATTCTGCACTTCAGAAAGTTCGATCCGGTATCCTCTCATCTTGACCTGCAGATCCTCTCTTCCTAGGTATTCCAACTGTGGCTGCTGTTGATGGCTGAACCGACATCGAAGTAGGTCGCCGGTCTTGTAGAGCCGCGAGAAACGCCCAGTGGCAACGTCCTCCTGGTTCCGGAAAGGGTTGGGAAGGAAGCGCTGATCTGTTAGATGAGGTTCATTGAGATAGCCACGTGCAACGCAGTCACCAGCCAGATAGAGCTCTCCAACTGCATCAAATGGGACGGGCTGAAGTGCCTTGTTAAGCAGATAGGCTCGGGTGCCGGGAAGCACGTCGCGTATAGCATTTTCAAAATTCGCTTTCGCAGTGAATTCTGTGATAATGTTGTATACCGTGGTCTCGGTGATGCCGTAAGCATTGTAGATCGTACCGCCAAATCTGCAGCGCATCTTCTCATACTGCGTGGCATGAAGCACCTCACCTGCTGCAGTCACGAACTGCAAGTTGTGTATCTGTGCCAGGTCGATCTGCTGCAGCAAGGATGGGGTTCCACTGAGATACGAGAGATCGTGAGTGTTGACCATCCTATAGAATTCTTCATCGACGACCAACTCTGCCGGAGGAATGATCAACTTGTGTCCGCTGAGCACCGATAACACAAGCTGCTCTACAGAGAAATCGAAGACATAGTTAGAAAGGAAAAGCACGGAATGATGCTTGGTGCAGTCACTGCCGAAATACCGTTCCCGGAGGGCATCTCGCAACAGTAGAACACCCTTCTGCTCGACCAGAACGCCCTTGGGATTGCCGGAAGTTCCTGAAGTAAAGATTATGTACGCTAGATTGTCCAGGCCGGCAACTGTAGGCAAGTCGGAGCTTGCCTGTTGGCTGACCTCGGTCTCGACGGCGGCCGAGTCGATTGATATCACCTTTGCGCCCATGTATTCACATTTAGAGGCATAGTGGGAGTTCGCTAGAACAGCTTTCGCCTGGGTCTTCTCCAGGATCAGCCGGACGCGCTCCGTCGGGTTAGTTGGATCCAAGGGCACATATGCTGCACCGGCCTTCCATATCGCCAGAATGCAGACGATTGTCTCAATGCTCTTGTCTAGCATCAGAGCTACTCGCTCTTCCACTCCAATGGAGGAGATGGATAACATGTACCGTGATAGCTGGTTAGCCCGCTTGTTGAGGTCGGCATAGGTGAGTACTATATCTCCTTGAGCGATAGCAATCTTCCCTGGGGATAGGGAAGCTTGGTGCTCGAAGGCCTGGCTGAGAGACGCTGCGTTCTGCTCCTCAGCAGGCATTGCAAGTGGGGACTGTACCAATGGTAGATGGGCATCACCATTTTCTCGCGGACGAACCAACAACAGCTGCGTATCGTCTTTGATTCCTTCTGCACTTAGCTCTGACAGCTGGTAAAGGAGATATTCGTAGGTACGCAAAAAGCCCTCAATGGTGCTCTTGTTGAACAGACTGGTGGCGTAGTTGAAGTTAATCCTCAACCCCGACTCCAATTCAGTGACCGTTGCATTCAGATCGAATTTCGCAACTGAATCCAGGGGCTGAATGGGCCGGTATTGAGTAAATTGAATTGCCCCCTCATCCTGAGACCCAGGATCGTGTTCTTCATCCGGACGGGCTTCGAAGTTGAAAACAGCCTGTACTAACGGATGCCGACTGGCATCGTTAACTACCCGCAACAACTTCGTCACCTCCTGGAACGGCATGTCTTGGTGTAACTGTGCTTGGACGAGCTCTCTCATTACCATTCTAATGAGGCCGCCAATGGCGCACTGAGACACATCCACCCTGAGCACGACGAGGTTGACGAAGAATCCAATGATGGATTGGAATTGCGGATGTGTTCGGTGGCTGATTGGGATACCCACTGCGATATCCGTCTGGTTCGCGTACGAGGCAAGCATCACGTAGTAAGCGGATAGTAAGACGACGTACAGGCTAGACCTGCAATGTTTGGCAACCTCTCTCAGGTTCTGTGTCTCTTTTTGATTCAGTTCGATACTGAGATTGTCGCCGTTATAGTCGAAATGCCCCGGTCGTGGACGGTCCGTGATCAGCTGCAATGACTCCAAGCCACTGAGCTTTTGCAGCCAAAAGTCTGATAGGCTACGGCGACTCCCCGACAGCTGCTGACGATGGTACTGGGCGTAATCCTTATACTGTACTCTGATTGTGGGCAGGCTCGCTGCACTCTTTGTTTTGAGGACCGCGTATAAGGCTTGAAGTTCTCGCTCAAACACACTTAACGACCATGCGTCGAAGCTGGTATGGTGGAATGTTAGGATGACGTACAAGCTGTCTGATTGATGTCTAAGGATACGGGCTTGCCAAGGCAGTTCATCACCCAAGCGGAAAACGTGCTGGGATAGACATGCTATTTCTTGGTCTAATTGCTCCATGGCCTTGATTCTGTCCACCCTAATAGAGAACATGCGCTGGGCGCAATCGGAGCTCAATATTTTCTGAAAATAGCCGCCGGTTGTGTCGTCCTTGACAAGTAACGTTCTCAGCGCCTCATGTCGAGAAAGGATTCCACGCAGCGCCTGTAGAATATCCGAGGGATCAACCGAGCCAGGCAATCTATAGGCGATGTCGATGTTGTAGGCATTACTGCCATTCTCAAACTCATGGATGAAGAGAAGTCGCTCTTGGGCGCCGGACACAGGAATCATCTGCCCCTCATTGTATTCAATTGGAGTGATTTCATGCACATCCACAGCATTGTTTATGATTAGTTGTGCCAGAGCCTCGACTGTTCGATGACGGAAAAGGGTGCTGACCGAGACAGCGCGGTTGAAGGTCTCGTGGACCATGAATGAAAGCTTCGTGCTCTTGAGACTGTCACCTCCCAAGCTGAAGAAATCGCTGTAGATGCCAATCTCCTCTGGGTATATCTCAAGCAGTTCCGCCCAGATGTCACACAGGGTGCGTTCCACTTCATTGCGCGGCGGCACCACGTCACTCTCGCTCTCTTCCTCTGCGAAGGGCAAAGCCTTGGTATCCAACTTACCACTGGGAGAGACGGGGAGTTTGCCGATTGGTATGAGGCGAGATGGTACCATGTAGCCAGGTAGCCGAGACTGCATGAAGCGCCGAATAGCGGCGGACGACAACGTTGCATCGGCGACGTAGTAGCCAACGAGGAACTTCTGCCCTCCTTCTTTGCGGTCCTTTGCAATTACCACGGACTGTTTGATATCAGGGTATGACGACAGGATGGCCTCGATCTCACCCAGTTCGATGCGCAATCCGCGAATCTTGACCTGGAAGTCATTGCGGCCCAGATACTCAATCTCACCGTTGCTTCCTGGGATCCAGCGTACCAGATCGCCCGTCTTGTAGAGACGAGAGTTACGGCCTGTTTTCCTTTCCTCTTCTGTCTGAAATGGATTGGGAATGAATCGCTCCGCGGTTACATCTGGGCGATTGTGATAACCTCGTGCCACACCTTGACCACCGAGGTAGAGCTCGCCGACAGCCCCGATGGGAACACGCTTCATGTCCTCGTTCAGCACATAACTCGTGCTATTATGGACCTGCTGGCCGATACTCTTGTCCGTGCGCCGCTCTGGGAACGGGTAAAGACGTTTATGGGTGGTGATAGAGACCTCTGTCGGGCCATAGCCGTTGATGACGAGGCCATGGAACGTTTCGCGGATCTTGTCGAAGACCGGTTCGCTGAACGCCTCTCCGACGCAGTCTACACGGCGGAGATGCTCCTTAAACCGGCCGAACTCGTACATTGAAACCACCGATGGCGTGCCAGACAGGTAGGTCACCCGGTTCTTCTCAATATATCGATATAGTCTCTCTTTGTCTCCGCGCATTTCATCATTGAGCACCAGTAGTGTTTGGCCGTTGAGAATAGCGTCCGTCATCTGCTCCACAAAATGGTCGAATACATAGTTAGAAAAAGAAAGTATCACCTCGTCGTCGGTACTCCGCAGGCCAAATAGTTTGGACAGCGACACCTGCAGGTTGACCACTCCATGATGCTCCAATGCGACGCCCTTGGGCCGTCCTGTCGTGCCAGATGTATAGATGATATAGGCCAGGTCTGTGCTCCGACTTAACGGTGAAGGGTTTGATGCACTGTACTTTGGATTCGGAGTGGCTGTCAGGTCAGATGGATAAAGGAGCATTTCCGGCGCAGCCATTCCCTTGATACGAGGCATATAGCAGGAGTCCGCAATGATAGCGATGGCCCGGGTGTCCCCCAGGATATATTGGATGCGGTCGTCGGGATATCCGGGGTCAATTGGAACATAAGCACCTCCGCTCTTCCACACGGACAATATATTGACGAACATATGCTCACTCTTGTCCATTATGAGGGCAATGACATCATTGGGCTTCGGGCTGAGGTCGGATCTTAGTCTATGTGCCATACGGTTCGCCCGCTCATTTAGCTCGCGATAGGTTAGGGCCTGCTCCTCATAGATGACCGCTGTTTTCTCGGGCTTCTTATTCGCTTCAACCTCAAACATCTCATGCAGCGTGGTGTCGGGAAACTCCGCTTCTGTGGCATTCCATGCAGCGAGATGCTCCAGTTGGGCAGATGAGAGATACTCTAGGCTGTGGACAGGATCATTCAAGCCTTGCGCAACCCGCATCAGAGTGTCATGGATCATACGAAGCAGCTCAGAGATGGTCACCTCCTCAAACAGCTCACTAGCGTAGCAGATGGACAGAGTGACTCCACCAGTCGCCTCAACTTCACGCGCGATGACAGCCAGCGGATAATCCAGCTTCTCAGTACCTCCTTCGATTGAATATTGCAGTTGGCTTTGGTGCTGTAAAACTCGCGACTTGTCTAGGTTTGGGTAGTTCTCAAGCACGAATAAGGAGTCAAATAATCCGTGCTTCAAGTCGCTTTTGCGGAGATGGCCCAGTTCCGCATTGCCGCGGCTGTTCATCGCGTTTACCTTAGCCTGCACATCCTCGATGGCCTCCATGATAGTCTTGTCCTTGTATGATGAATGATCGATTACCAACGGCAGCGTATTGATATAAAGCCCAACGGATCGTTCAATTCCGCTAATGGGCAGGTTTCTTCCAGAGATGGTCGTGCCGGTGATGGTATGACTGCCGCCTCCATAAGCGTGAAGCACGGCGTGCCAAACAAACTGGAGGATCGAATGTAAGGTAATGCCTTGGGCGGAGCAGGCCTGACGGAGTTCTCCTAGCCATGTATCTCCGGAGAGGGTCACTGTCAGCTGTCTCTGGTCCTGTACCTGGTCATAGTCCCCTAGTTGGACTTTGTAGCGACTACGCTCGTTCAACAAGGCATTCATATCACACCGCTCGGCGATCCTCTCAACCACCTCGGCCCAATAATCCAGGTGATCTTCACGGTGTGCTTGGAGATACTGTTGGGTGCGAGCGTAAGGGTCATCCGCGGGCGGGGCGATATTGTTCCCATGGAGCAGTTGCAGGTAAGTGTCATGGACCATCTCGAAGAGAAGTGGCAGACTCCAGCCATCAAGGATTGCGTGGTGGCAGCTGAAGAGACATGTGAAACGAGTCTCGCTGTGTTGTATCAGATAGATGCGGAACAACCTACCGGCATCTAGTTTGTAGGACTCCTCGCGGTCCTGGCGCTGCAAGTCGGCCAATTTCTGATCCTCGACAGCGCCCGCAGGCACGTTGGCAAAGCAAATGAAACGCAAATCCAGCAGTTGATCCTTGTCGATCACCTGTAAGACCTCCTTTCCCCACTCGAATCGAAGCCTCAACGCCGGATAGACCTGTTGTGTGTGTTTCCAGGCCCTCTGGAACAGATCTGGGGATATTGTGATATTATATCGCAGGACGGACTGCATTATATAGGCATCTGATTGTTCCATGTTTTTAAGATAATGGTAGACAAACCCCTGCTGAAGACTGTTTGCCATATATACCTTACTGGTAGCTGCATCTATCTCCAGTGGCCCTGACGGCACATCAGGCTCGCTCTCATAGCGCCCATCGGATGCCTCCTGCTGTTTGCTCTGCAGAAGATGTGACATGCGCTCGAGTGTCCTTGTTGCGAAGACGTCCTCGACAGAGATGCTTACCGAGAGTCGCTCTCGGATGCGTGCAATGAGTTGAATGCAGGTGATGCTGTGTCCTCCAAGACGGAAGAAGTTGTCGTTGCGAGAGATCGATCCGTGGCGGGCTTCCAGTACGTCGACCCAGATTTGCCCGAGGGCAAATTCCATGTCGCCTCGGAAATCGGAACGAATCTCGGAGGATTTGTAGATATTGACGGCTGGCAGAGCGCGCAGGTCTGCTTTTCCGTTCACGTTCACGGGGATCTGCGACAGCTGCACCAGCCGCGTAGGGATCATGTATCGAGGCAGTTTCTTCTCCAAAAAAGACAACAAGTCTGTCTCGGATACCAAGGCGTTGTCGCAGACATAGTAACCCACGAGGTGCTCGTTCGTGGTCTCCTCAGTGCCTTTCTGGAGCTTCTTGGACACCAGCAAGCTAGTCCGGACGCCGGGATACTGAGCCAACGTCGCCTCAATCTCGCCGGGCTCGATTCGGATGCCTCGCAACTTGATCTGGAAGTCTGCGCGTCCCAGATATTCAACTTCACCGTTCGGAAGCCAGCGGGCCAGGTCGCCAGTCTTGTACATTAAGCTGTTAACTCCCAGCTGCTTCTCACGCTTCGTCTGGAAGGGGTTGGGGATGAACCGCGTCGGTGTAAGATCAGGACGGTTGAGGTATCCCTTTGAAATACCCAACCCTCCAATGTGCAACTCGCCCGTGGCCCCAATGGGGACACGCTTGAGGGCAGGATTGAGGATGTAGCACTTGACGTTGCGCACAGGTCTTCCCAGACTGGTGTCTTTGCGAGTTGAGTCGGACTCAAAGATCTTGAGGGCTGTTACGAAGGCAGACTCGGTGAATCCATACTCGTTAAGGATGCGGTTCTTGAATCGCTTGCGCAGGGCCAGGTACCGGGCTTCTGTTAGGTTTTCACCCACCAGAATCATTCGCTTCAGGGATGGGCAGTAGGAGAAGTCGTATTCTTGTAGGACAGAGGCAGTACCATTGAGGTAGGTGATGTTGTGTCTGCGAATGAAGGGAAGGATTTTGTCCGCGTCATACTTTTCCGCGTCATTGATAATGGCCAGGAGATGGCCATTTACTAGTGCCATGAGCATTTGGCGTACGAATGGCTCGAAAACGTAGGCCGAGAAGAGCAGAATTGCTTCGTGGTGTTTCCCGGCCACCCCATAACGGGCAGACAGGTCGGTGATACTGTTGACCACGTTCGTGTGCTGTTTAAAGATACCCTTGGGGAACCCTGTAGTTCCAGACGTGTATGTCACGTAGGCGAGTTGCCTGCTTGTGAGAGGGAGGTCATCCAAGTTGTGCGCTGGGAATTTCGAGGTATCTTGAGCGAGGAATGTGAGCAATGGCTCCAGGTGAATAATGCAGAGTTTCCTATCGCCGACGATCTGTTGCTCAAGCCTTTCGGCGTGCCGATTACTGGCGATGATGACCTGTGCCTCGGTGTCATCCAGCACGAAACGGACTCGCTCATCTGGATACGTCGGGTCAATGGGCACATAGGCCGCGCCAGATTTCCACACACCCAGAATGGTAACAATGAGCATTTCACTCTTATCGAGAAACAATGCGATGATCTGCTCGGCCTGGATGCCTGTAGAGTGAAGATAGCGTGCGAGACGGTTTGCCTGGGTGTTGAGCTCGCCATAGGTGATCTTTCGCTCCTCGCAAACCACGGCGACCTTGCCTTCTTGGCGTTCCGCCTCTTCTTCAATCAGATGATGCAGTCGCTTGCATGCTGGGTACTCGCCGTCCGTGTTATTCCATTCCTCCAGCTGCTGCTGTTGCTCTAACGACAGGAGTTCAATATCGGTAACTAGCGTCGCTCCTCCTGTCGCTGCTTTAGCGATCAAGATGTTAAGGGCATCTGTGAAATTACATATTGTCTCCTCATCGAAAAGACAGTCGGAAAAGCGCAGTGTGAGCTGGAGTCCAGCTTCACTCTCATCCACCATAACTGCCAGGGGGAAGTCAAATAACAGAAGATGAGCATCGTTTGCCTTGGCGAAGACGACAAGTAAGTCAAACAACCCCAAATTCACGAGACTTGACGCTTTGTCGATCGTGTGTGTGGACAGCTTCTTCGAACTGCGCACCGCTTCAATGCTTTCAATCGCCTGCGCAACGGAGCATTCGCCTCTGTTCTCATGGCTGACGAATATGGGCGACACCGCCCACGAAGGCCGAGAATCCTGGGAGTTCCCCTCGAGGTGCAGAGAGGCGGTAATGGTTTGTGATCCATTACCAAAACCTTTCAGCATCTGGTGGATCGCAAAAAGAATGACGGATCTCACGCTAACATGGCGTTCAACACACAGCTCTTGTAACGCGGAGTATACCTCGCTAGGGACCGCCATGAACCGCTGCCTGTAGACGGTGCTCGCGTCCCCAAATCCCGTTGATGCAAGCTGATATCTCGTGGGGTCGGTTGCTAGACCGCTCACGTCGCAGCGCTCGGTGATCTGGTTCACCGAATCCTTCCATCGTTCGATACCTCCAGGAAAGCAGATGTGGATACTGCTTCCCATTGCATTCTCATTGTGAGGGTTGATATCGCCATTGCTGGGTTTAGCTATGCTATTGTCAACGCTCGCACCTCCATTGGCTCTGGAGTCCGTGGTACTCGATATGATTATCGAACCTGAACCGGTTTCGTGCGTCATATCAACTATTAGTCGCTGGGAGCGCGAGAACGATGGCCGTTGACAAGGGCAATGCTACAATAGTAGTTAAGAAAGACGCCATAACAAACAATTTAGGCACTATGCGGGGAATAATTTATATTGTGCTGGCCACGTTCATCTCTCGCTGCGCAGGTATTTTCTCTACTTGGTCTATTTCCAACAAAAAAAGACTTGTGCTACTTTAGACGTCCTCCTCCCCGTCCCAAGACAGGGTGGAGATGCCGGTCCACGGTAGACCAAATGCCATTTGCTCCTTCGCCGTCGAGTATCCCCACGTTGCAGCGGAAGATCGCCCCACAGATTTAATCCACAGGAACAGCCCCGCGCCGTCATGCTACAAGGGATGGACTGCATAGTCCAGACCACGGCTGATTCTGATTGCAGGAGGCGCAAAGCATGAGACGGGCCCATGTCTTGCTCCAATGGGTCAAGGTGGTGCCGACATGTGAATGTGTGCTGCTGCACCCTGGAGCATAGCCGTCGTTGGTATATCTGCCTTTCGCCTTTTGAGGCTTGGCAGATCCACCAAGTGTAAGGACTCGAACATCCCCGGCTCCATTTCTATTACGGCACCTGTGTTCTTGCAACTAAAGGTGGGGGGGTAAGGGGGAAGGGGACGCCTCTTGCATGATAACAGATGTCGCGATGCAGATTAGCCAAGCATCCAGACCAGTAAGCACTCTCTGACTATTGACCTCGTTATCCGGCTAACAGTTTATGTTGGCCCCCGCAGGACCATCGAGCAATGAAACCTTAGGGCTAATGGAGATGGTCTTGAGGTCGCCACAGCGTAAAACCCCTTCTGTGGCCCTTTCAGACGTAGAGAAAGAGGTGACCTTCTTTACGATTGTGCTCGTCACTCGTTGTCCTCTGAAGGAAATCTTACCTCCTTTCGCCCTCGCTCTTCCTCTCTTCGTGGCCGCTCGTAGTCATTGGAATCCTACCGTATTTTTCTTTCTGCACACCATGACTTCCACCCCCAAAGCCAATGTCCCCAAGATTGATGTGTCGCCCTTGTTTGGCGACAATCTAGAGGAGAAGATGAAGGTCGCACGCGCAATTGACGCTGCCTCGCGCGACACCGGCTTCTTCTATGCGGTCAACCATGGAATCGATGTGAACCGACTCTCGCAGAAGACCAAGGAGTTCCACATGTCCATCACAGATGAAGAGAAATGGGACCTTGCTATTCGCGCCTACAACAAGGCGCACCAGGACCAGATCCGGGCTGGGTACTACTTGTCTATCCCTGGCAAAAAGGCTGTGGAATCCTTCTGCTATCTAAACCCTAACTTCAAGAGCGACCACCCTCGCATCCAATCGAAGACGCCTACTCATGAGGTCAACGTGTGGCCCGACGAGACGAAGCATCCGGGCTTCCGCGACTTCGCCGAGCAGTACTACTGGGATGTGTTCGGGCTCTCAACGGCATTGCTGCGAGGCTATGCTCTGGCACTGGGCAAGGAAGAGGACTTCTTCAGCCGCCACTTCAAGAAGGACGACGCGCTCTCCTCAGTCGTTCTCATCCGCTACCCATTCTTAGACCCTTACCCACCAGCTGCAATCAAGACAGCCGCGGACGGGACCAAATTAAGTTTTGAATGGCATGAGGATGTATCGCTCATCACCGTCCTGTACCAGTCCAACGTGCAAAACCTACAAGTGGAGACCCCTCAGGGATACCTTGACATTGAGGCGGACGACGCCGGCTACCTGATCAACTGCGGCAGCTACATGGCACACATCACCAATAACTACTACCCCGCCCCCATACACCGGGTCAAATGGGTGAACGAGGAGCGCCAATCTCTTCCATTTTTTGTCAACTTGGGCTTTGACGAGACGGTCCAGCCGTGGGACCCTTGTAACCCCGACGGCAAGACCGACAAGGAGCCAATCTCCTACGGCCAGTATTTGCAGAATGGCCTGGTTAGTCTGATTAACAAGAACGGTCAGACCTAAGACGAGAGGTAGCCGAAGGTACCAATTGAATACCTTAATGCAAAAATGTCCACATCTTTCGTATTCGTCGAACATAGTTTATGCCGCGGCCGATCGCTCCATCCAGTAAAAGACTAATTCCACACTGAAAGGCCAGCCTGTCCTTCTTGTCTTGTCATAATGAGGTCGCCAATGGGTTACCTAAGACAATGCTTTCTTCAGCTCCAATTTGCCGAAGTCATCACCTTGGCATTTGCCACTGCGTGCTTCACGATGACTTTTTTTTTTTTTTTTTTTTTTTTGGCTAAACATGCCACCGCAGCCGCCGAGATGTTAGGTCTCGAATAAGGGAATCAGGACGATTTCGAGAGCTCCTGATTGGTGCTGAGGGTTGCCAAAATGCGGCCCTAATCTAGAAAAGTCTGCATAACGCTAAATATATGGATTTAAATTGAATACTAGTGGATACCTCGTGTTGGGCTCCACTTGGGTCCGGACAACAAAGGCCATTTTAGCCTAGCGATGTATCAAAGGCTATCTTAGGCAAGGCCCATTCAAGTATACTGTGCACCCTCATGCTACAACATTGGGGCTTGAGTTGTAGGTTGTAGTAAGGTGGACCGACAAAACAAATTAATATGTCTCAGTGCGCATTTCCACCGCGATAACCAAACTCAAGGCCTACGTCTCTCATCTTTTTCTGTCCAACTACGGCCCACACCCAACATGCTTCAAGTTACTTGCCAAGGCACCCCTTTCGAGGTAGGTCTTTTGCTGAACATCGCAACTCTTCATGAAATCAGCTAAGTTCTGACCTGGTTCAGATTGGGTACCAACATGGCTCGACCGCCAAAGCTGTGATCGCCAAATCCATTAACTTCGCCGTCGGTCTCATCCGAGGGAAAACGAAGAAGACGGAAGACGAGCTTAAGCAGATTCTCGCGGAGCTGGGAAGCGTGATTGAGAAAAGATGGCCCAGATATTACGAGGAGATTCGCGGTGAGTGCCGCTTCTGTCTCCTTACCTTCTCTATCATGCTGACAGGGACTCGTGAAAACCAAAGGTATCGCAAAGGGCGCCGAACGCGATGTCTCCGAGATTGTCATGCTCAATACCCGCACAGAATTTGCGTATGGCCTCGTCGAAGCCCGTGATGGCTGTACCACCGTCTATTGTAAACTTCCCAATGGGGCACTACAGGGCCAGAACTGGGATGTACGTCAAGACATTGCTCCTTCTCAATCCCATCTTGTCGAATCTGCCGCTGACATTTACATTTCCATTCTCTCCTGAGTTCTAGTTCTTTTCCGCCACCAAAGAGAATCTGATTCAGTTGACCATCCGTCAGCCCGGCCTGCCCACCATCAAGATGATCACAGAAGCTGGAATTATCGGCAAGGTTGGATTTAACAGTGCAGGAGTTGCCGTCAACTACAATGCTCTTCACCTTCAAGGTCTTCGGCCCACTGGGCTTCCTTCGCATCTTGCCCTCCGCATGGCGCTTGAGAGCACATCTCCTTCCCAGGCCTATGACCGGATCGTGGAGCAAGGTGGAATGGCCGCCAGCGCCTTCATCATGGTCGGCAACGAGCAGGAAGCATACGGGCTGGAATTCTCCCCCATCAGCCTCCGAAAGCAGGTGCTTGACGCGAAGGGCAGGCTAGTGCACACCAACCATTGCTTGCTCAACCACGGCGAAAATGCGAAAGAACTCGACCCTTTACCGGACTCGTGGAGTCGCCACCAGCGTATGGAAAATCTTCTCGGCGGGTTCAATGGTACCAAAGAGGCATTTTCCCGTCTCTGGGAGGATGAAGACAACTACCCTTTTAGCATATGTCGAGCATACGAGGAAGGTAAAAGCAGGGGCGCGACTTTGTTCAACATCATGTACGATCATGCGCGCCGAGAGGCGACTGTGCGCTTTGGCCGGCCGAAGAACCCGGATGAGACGTTTGTTTTGCGGTTCGACGATGAGGACAAAAGGTCTGCGCTCAATGCTAAACTTTGAAGTGCCTCTTTTGACTGACCCCCATTTGGCAGTGCTGTATCCTGATCTCTGCATATAGCTCAATCTGACCATTTGTAGTATATAGAACGATGAAGAAAAGCTTCACAAAATAAGTCAATGGGGTACTTGAAATATATCTTCTATAACGACCTAGTCATTTTATATAAGAACCATTCATTTTGGATCGAATAATCATATGGCTAAAGTGTTAGGTCCAGGGACGGAATCAAGAAATAAACAAACCTGCACAAGGACTGTGACGAGAGACTGAAGAGGCGTCGGCGATTTATAGAAATATAGATAAAGACCCCAGAAGGTGCAAAGTTCATTTGACAGCCTCCAGATAGCCCTTCACCCGCAATGTGTTATAACACCGCGGACTCGCCAGAAGCCCTCTCAATGCAAGTGACTACGATCGACATGATGATGAAGAGCATAATCCGGGTTACGAAACGTTGTGTATCTGTTCCATTTTTTACGAAAGAATTGCAAGCGTAGAAGAAGCGTCATCATCTGCCATAGGAGAGCATAACTGCCTACAACATATTATGTACTTACTTTGATGAGACTGTGCCACGACGGGAGGATACGTTATACTGAAGTCAGGTACAGATACTGCAATATTACCCGATGGCAACCGGTCAAAAGGCCTAAGCGACAAGACTCCAGGCATGTGCAAAACTATCGGGACATACTTCCTGACCTTTAGGGGTTGCAGTTCATGATCCTGTCTGGGGTGTCCGCGGTGAGCGTAAAACAAGATTAGAATGGCCCCATCATTGTATATCTAATGTATCGGAGTGATTGGGTCAATCAGATTCCAGAACCCCCAATTGGCTGTATGAATATTTTGCTTGACGACATCCGATGGTAGCCTTTCCTCTTCTGCCGCTTACGCTTGCCCACAAATTGGTTCCATTATTGTGCTATAAGCGTAGCTTTATGTCCTGCATATTGTACTGTTCTTGTTTTATCATATGCTATTCACGACGGTGTCCGTGGTTCAAGCTACCATAACGTTTCTTCAGAATCCATTTCCTTGATACCGCCTTTGTATAAGGTATTAGCGCTCCACATTGCCTCACAGATCCCCGCAGTTCCGTAAATGGAGGAGATGAGGAAGGGTCTGCAGCAGAGCCAAAATGGGTTGTGAAGCCTGCTCCATATTGCTAATAGTTCTAATGGCTAAGGATTACTATATACACCCACTCGGGATCATTATCCCCTATCCATGAGAGTTTAACAAACGACACCGGCACTGCTCTAGGTATCCGACTCTCCAGCTTTAGGAATTCCTTGGCCATGGTAAATTTAGGTATTCGAGTTACACTTCGTTGGGTTATCATCATATAACATGTGGCATCTGCCCTCTGCCCGTTGGGGCAACCCAACACTTTCCCCATCCTATCACCTGACGTGTGTGCATATACAGAGCTATGGACCCTAAGTTATGAATTGACTTCAGACATTGGCGTCTAGGCAACTCCACACCCATAGTTGACGTATGTTTGTGCCCAATCCAGACATGTCTTTTACTCTATTTTGACGTATGCTCGGGTATAAGTTCCATGGCCAGATCATACCCTGCAAACATGAGACGCAAACGTTCAGAAAACAGTGGCTATATATACCAGTCAGTATATCCTCCGTTCTAGTCAATTATTCTTTATCCAAGTCCTCTCAAATATTCTTCATACACAAGATCAATATCAACAGCAGCTATCTCCATTCAAGCTCAACCATCATGTCCTCACTTGGCAGCACCGATCTTGCCGGTCTGACGACCGATGACAAGAACCTGTACCTTTTCTACCAAAGGTCCGGCTACATTGTCGAGGCCTTCTCCGAGGAAGGTGGCCCTCCCACGCAGACATCTGTGCAAGTCGCCGCAGACGCGCAGAGTGGCGGCTCCCCTTTGACTGCCTACTTCGTCAAAGAGGACATGAACTATGACAAGCATTCCACGGTATGAGTACACCGGAGTATTGAAATAATTGCAATCCTACTAACGACAACCTCTAGATCCACATGATCTATCTCAACAAAGAAGGACACTTAGTTGAAAAGGTCAGACGGGTTTCTTCGGACAAGTGGGAAGACGCGCCCAAGCCTCCGGGCCATGCCGCAGAAAACTCGCGGATCACCAGTGGTGTGTCCCAGAGGGGCTTCGAGCGGGAAAGCTCCCAGGGAACCCAGTTGGTGTTCTTCGTAAGGTGGGGGCTATGTCACATAATATCCTTTATGTTACCAGTACTGATGGAGTAACAGCCGGGAGGAGCATGGGAAGTCGCCCATTACTGAACTTCGCCGGGACAACAAGGGTAACTTCCACCTGGAGCACGTACTTTCGGACGAGCCCCTCTCGCTTCCCGGAACGCACCTCGCATGCATTGTTACTCGGGAGAACGTGGACCTGTATCACCAGGATCATGACAAGAATATCAAGTGGTGGAGGTATGAGGCCGAACGCAGGCGCTGGGAGAGTAAGTTGATACCTCCCCAAACCCCTTTGTTTATAGCAAGGCTGATCCTCTGTCCCTTATCTAGACAAGGGAAAAGTGCTTGAGGGCAGCAGAGTCATGGTCAGGACTCCGTTGGCTTCTGTACACTACGAAGGCAAGAACCACATTCTCTATGCCGATGATCAGATGAGATTGCGGGACTACGTTGACGGCAAAACTATTGATGTTGTCCGGAGAGTCTATGGGGACGCTGGAATCAATGCCATGGTGTATCGCAACAAGATCATCTTGTTCTACAAGATGGTCGACCCCGAGGGAGCCATCGGCACTGCGTCGTTCACAGAGGGCAAGTGGAAGGAAGAGGGTATTTTCATCAAGCCCTGACGGCAGGAATGAGGATATTTCCACCAACGAAATTCGTCATGCCTCCTTGATTTTGCTTGCTTTGCTTTGCTTTCTTGGCTTTGCTTCCTTGACCTTCTTCGTGGCGTTATACTAATGCTTTTGGACGGTTAACTCTGTTGTGCCTTTGCTTTTGCTTCTTCGTAAAACTGCTCCACAGATTGGAAAAGCTTTAGGTGTTGAATTCTACTCAATTCTTTGATCTCTAACTCTATATCACTGCAAGATATGTGCGTATAGATTCGTTCTTTGTCGGAAAGGAGACGTGTAGAGAAAGTCCTTGCTATTCACTTCGGGTCAAGAAGGAGAGGATATTCACTTTGTTGGTTGACAAGAAGAGCTGTGGCAACACAACGGGGCGCATGAATTGGCCTGGACTCCGGTAAAACTGGACTCCGGTAAAACACAAGTCAGCTTACTTGCAACATTATCTATGGAACAGCTTATCGATCTTCTTCTTCTTCTTCTCTTTTCTGTATCTATAGATCACTCACATCTGCCACAATGGAGTCAGGGAGCAATGCAACCCATGTGATCGATCCAGACGGAAATGTAATGATCATCTTACAGAACGCAAACAAGCCCTTTGCTGCTTCCAGCGAGGAATCCAACCCCCCCAAGAAGTGCAAGACGTCTCAGAATCAAGAGTTCCGCATTTTAGTTTCTGCAAGCCACCTCACCTTTGTGTCACCGGTCCTCAGAAGCGCCCTTGATGGAACTTGAAAGGAGGGCCTTACACTCTGCACTGCAGGCTCAGTCAATATCACCGCGGACGGTTGGGATCTCGAGGCATTTCTAATTCTGTTGAGAATCTGTCACTGCAAGCACCACCAAGTTCCTCGAACGCTTAGCCTTGAATTACTTGCGAAGATCACTGTTTTGGTGGATTACTATGAGTGCTTCGATGTTCTGCGATTCTTCGCGGATACGTGGATTAGCTGCTTAGAGCAGGACTTTCCAACGCAATACTCGCGAGACTTGCTGCTATGGGTGTGGATATCTTGGGCTTTAAAACTGCCTGCTCTCTTTCAACAGGCAACGGGGGTCGTTATAAACCAAGCCACGGATTCAGTTACGGCGCTAGGTTTACCAATCCCGCAGAAGATCATCGGTAAGAACCAGTTATGTCGCTGCTTAAATATTTACTAAGAGGTCCAAAAGACAACATCAACAGAAAGAGAGAATCGATATTTCAGTATACATTTGCCACGCTAGACAACCTTCAAAAATCTCTCATTGATGGAAGGAAAGGTTGCTCTCCTGGATGCAGGTCAATTATGCTTGGTACTTTGATGATACAGAGGCGTTCGAACGGTTTACTCACGTCAGATGGCACAGCACCTCTTGCAGGTTTAAAGGCTGGTGACCTTGTGACAAAAGTGGGTAAACTTAGTCCCCCAGCATGGCATCCAGGACATAATTACTTTTCTAAATGTCATGAGGGTATCTTGTCTAGCATGACTTCGGAACTGAAGCTAAGTCTCCGGGGTCTTGATCTTCAATACCAAACAACTTAAAGTCATTCAATAGAGGGCTTGCCTTTCCTTTTCTGTTCCGGGTGAGCAAACAACATTTCTAGGTGTCCTTGACGTGACCCTTTACGTGATGCCGCATACTTATATGGTGACATTAGCGACCTGCTCCTTTACTTGAAATGCTTCTTTGTTTGTTCTTCTCCTATCTTTTCTTTTTCGGCTTCTAGCACGCTCTTCACACCATATCTACAAGCAGTAACATAGCGAGTGACACAGACAATTAAGGAGAGCTCACTATTCTCGCATTTAAGTACTTCAATAGGTAGAGGAGGGTTTAGATGCAATATGTCAGGGTACATAGTTCAATTCCATGCCAGTGGAAGTTACTTAGGCCAGATTCAATCAGTCCCAAGAGTGCCTTCCTAGGATTATTCCTGTAGAGATTGACATGCCAGCACAAAAAGGGCGCAGTCCGGCAAAGTCAATCAATATTCGAATCGCAGCTACGATATACAAACAAGTCTTTAGTATGTTGCCTTAGACGTGAATCCAGTATATTTTACCATGGTCCATCTGACCAAAGTTCCTTTGAATCACCAGGGCAACCGGTGAAGCGATGTAGTGAGATCCAAATACTATGGACCACCCCGGAGTATAAAGTAAATGTTCCATATGTCACGAGATGAATAGCACATGACCAAATTAACTAAATATACTAAGAACTCAAGGTTTATCCTTTAGTACTTCAACTCTCATTCAAACCACCAGTCCTTCCAAAGCTTAACTCGACTCAACCCACGGCATTTTGAATTCAGAGGGTGCTTCAGAACCGGATACCTGCCAAGTTCACACAAGTTACTGCCCAAGACTGCATTAAGCTTCGTCAAATCCGCTATATCCCAATTTTATTTCACGGTGGCAATTGGGTAAACACATGGCACGAAAACAGAAAAACAGAAAAACAGAAAAACAGAAAAACAGAAAGAGAGACAAAGAGACAAGAGGGAGAAAAAAGAACTTTCTTTCCAATATCTAACTTGCACAACCCCTCACATTCGGGCAGGTCCTGGCTTTCTCTCACCAAGTCTGATTTGCCCCAGGGCCCACTCTCTAAGTAAGCGAACAATGCCTTCGATCTGGCTCTCCGTATTGTCAGCGTGTATGACAATCCGAATTCGATTTTTGTCCTTAGGCACCAGGGGAAAGGTCATTGGGTTTACCCAATACTTGGCCTGATGTAAATGATGTGCCAATTCCTTCGCCTTCCCTGGCTGGACCACGATTGCAGCTATGGGGGCTAGGAAAGGCTCCGATCGCCAGGTCTTCTCGGTCAGAAGATAAAAAATACCCTTTTCTTTTGCATGCTTCCACTCAACGCTTGTCGTCAGTGTCTGGTAGAAGAACTGCAGATTTTTCTGCAGTCGGCATCGACGCTACGACATAGAGTTAGTCGGTTAGAGCCTTATATAAAAGGCTAAACGAACCTTTTCTCCCTCCTCACTGGCTAACAGGTCATAGCCAGCTTTCACGGCTAATACGGTAAGAAAGCTAGGAGCTGTGCTAAAAATGACGCTACGGCCATAGTTGAGGAGCGCGAGTTTAATTGTTTCGTTGGCCAATAATACCGCTATTTTCTCTCGTTAGATTCCAGATACAAAGCACGAAACGATGATTCTTACCCCCAGTCGATCCTAGTCCTTTCCCACAAGTCTGGAGTCGTATTCCAAAGACATCCTCCAGCCCATAATGACAGATGAACCCTGAGCCATTTGGCCCGACAACTCCATTGGAGTGCGCCTCATCGATTGCAAGCACATAATTGCCCAGCGGCAGGGTGTCACGGACAACATTCACTATCTCAAGGACTGGAGTTATGTCACCATCCACGCTGTAGAAAGATTCAAGTGATATAAAGACTACCTGTTTCCCTTCAGAAACAGCACGGTGCCCAGCTTGGATGTCCTTCAGGCAGTCTCGAAGAGATTCACAATCATTGTGTTGGAATGGGACAGTCGTGGCTCGTCCTTGTCTCATTCCGTCATGAATGCTTGCGTGCACAAATTCGTCGTAAACGACAAAGTCACCAGGCTGAGGGATTGCAGACCAAACGGCTACATTAGCATCATACCCCGAGTTAAAGAACATAGCCGACTCAGCACGGTGAAACTGAGCCAAGTCACGTTCAATGTGCTCTAGATACTGCTTGGTACCGTCTAAGATTCGTGACGAGGTGCTTCCGACAGTGAAGTTAGGGTGTTTCCGAAGCTCGCGCAAAAATGCCATCGATAGAGCACCGGAGGATGACAGAGAGAGGCTGTCGTTAGAGCTAAAGTCTGTCATTTTAGCCAGAGTAGCCGCAGAAGGAGGGTCAATAAGTCGACCCTCCTCACGACGGTTGTCCAGCGCAGCCTGAAGCTTATGGCAGAGAATATCGAGTCCCGTACTCATATTGTTGTCTTAATGATTCCTGCTTCTATGTGTCCGATACTTTGCAGCCTGTCTACCTTTATATAGTAGTACTGGACTGCATCACAAACTACAATCTTTCCGGTACATTTAACTTTAGTGAAATCGTGAGTACTTCATAGCGCCACATCCTGCTGAGTCCTGGGACACAAAACCTGATCGTGCCATATCTTTCGTGGCAAATCTCAATGAAGACCCTAATCACGTGTGGCATTGAGGCATGTCGGTGACCTGATAGGTTCGGTTTTTCTTGTATCGGAGCAACGGCTCCAGGTGACTGTACTCACGGGCCCGTGCTCTCAGCGCGCAATGTGTTGTCAGTATCCAAGACCCTATCAGGTTTTTCAAGCATCCCTGAATGTGCTTGAAGCCTAGACGTCAATCGCTCATGTGGCTATCCAGTGAACGTAGGGAATAGTGCTCTCTATGTGACTTGGCGAACCCACCATGCAGCTCTCGGAACTCAATATAAGTATTTGAGTAGGCAACAGACAAATCAGCTCTCACACTAAACGAAGCAACCCCACAATTCTTCACCCCCCCCTGTTTATTGGGAATGTATATTCAGGAATGAACTGTATAACATCATAATAGGGTCATAAAGCCACATTCACTGCATTGTGGTATGAGAGCTTTTACTGATGGATCCAAGAGAGTGAGTACTAGATCAGCAAAGGTATATTTGGGTTATAGGCTTGGATTAGCCTGCTCAAGTGGCGCAAGATCAAGCAAGGACTGAGAATTGCGCACGACCTAGCCCTGATCTTCTCCAGTCACACTACAAGATTTTAGGTCATATGCATCTTTTTCCTACATCCCCAACAAGTCTATGCCCCCCTAAAGTGTTGTAATTCCAAGAATATGATGCTTAATTAGTCTGGATACCCACACAGCAGACTTCGATATGATAAGTGTGGAAAACTCAAAGTCGCCTGGCCACCACATTGGGCAGGAATAGTGACACCATCAGGGGTTGAATCAAGATAACGAGCAATAATAACAAGAAGCCGGTAGGGTAGCCTTGCTTTGCTATTTTATCTTACGGCATAGTGAGTCACAACAGCCAAGAGGCGCTGGATGAGGTGCGAGCATTAAACGATCAGTTATCAAATATACTTTGTACAAGTGCGTTACCAACTCAGGTACGTTATATCATCTAGTTGCAAGGTCAGTAAAGCTCAGCAAATTCTCATTCAACTTTACTTTCTATTTCTGAGCCTTGCAATCATGGAACAAATTATTTATGATTATGCTCAGCGAACCCCCGGTGCAACCGCCATTATTGATGGAGTATCAACCCTCACGTACGGTGAACTGGTTGCTGAGTCTAAAGCTTTAGCTCAGATACTGACGGAAGAAATTGAGATAGCCATAGAGGAGCCAGTTGGAATTCTACTCGATCCAGGGAGGTTACAAGTCGTTGCTCAACTTGCTGTCCTTCTGGCTGGAGGCACCTGTGTACCGATTGAGCCGTCCTTTCCAGAAGACCGCATCACGTCCATGTTACAAGATGTCCAAGCTAAGCATCTCATTATGGAAATTCCTGGAAGCCGGACGCTTCATGGATTCAATCATATCCACTTCAGTGATATCAAAAAGTGCTCTACCCCTGTCGTTCCCGATCCAAAGTTTGGCCCTCAGGTCAGCCGGAGCCACATACTCTTTACATCTGGTTCAACTGGGAAACCAAAGCCGGTACAGGTCCAAGCAAGTAGCATCTTGCACCTTGCCACAAAGACTCCAGTGACACCACTTTCTCCAGAGGACCGAGTGGCAGAATTCAATAGTCCTGGCTTCGACCTCAGCTTGTTCGAGATATGGGTCACCCTGATCGCTGGTGCGACCATTGTGGTCACTCCCCGTCATGTGGCCACAGATCCTCATGCTCTCCCTGCGTTCCTTAGGGAGCAAAACGTAACTATCATCATAATCACCGCGGCACTATTTGAGGCTATTGTTTTCACTTCCCCCGAGGCATTTAAATCGTTACATCACGTTCTCACAGCGGGTGACGTCGCCAATGCGTGGGCGATGAGGAACGTATTAGAAACAGGCCCTCCTCGCCATCTGTGGAATACATACGGACCCACCGAATGCACGACACTGACAACTATGTTTGACGTGACACTTGAAGAAACCCACCGTGAACGTATCAGCATTGGACAGCCCGTGGGAGATATGGAAATCATCTTACTAGACAAAGATAATAAGCCTATTGTTGACTGCGGAAGACGCGGGGAAATTTGCATTAGAGGTCCTCAACAATCCTCTGGGTATTTGGCTCGGCCATCGGAGACTGAGAAATCCTTCATTCATTTACGTAAACAGGATCTCGGGATCCCGGGAGATGATGATGATCTTATACGTCTCTATCGGACTGGAGACATAGGTGCATGGTGGTCTGAACCCCGTTGCCTCGACTTTCTGGGCAGGTCAGATACGCAGATCAAGTTCCGCGGATTTCGAGTAGAATTAGGAGAGATTGAATGCATCCTGCAGTCTCACGAGGAAGTTCAGACAGCGGTCGTTGCTCGACTGCCGCCACTAACAACTGATGCAATGGAAGCATTGGTAGCCTTCATTATTCCGAAGGACTCGGACTCTGTACATCCAGAGGCCTTGAGGGACTGGGCTCGTAAGCGACTTCCACAATACATGATACCCAGTGCTATGAGTTTCATGGAGAAGTTTCCTTTGACAGCAAACGGAAAGGTGGACCGCAGGGCGCTGATAGATGCCCGGCTTAAGATGCTCGAGGAACAGAAACCCCTTCAGAATGGCACTGAAGAGAAACAAGGCAAGAATGAAATTCTTTCTGACCTGTGCAAAAATATTCTGAACATATCACAAATTCACGAACATGATGATCTATTCGATCTAGGAGCCACGTCACTCCAAGCTGCGACGCTTCTTGCGTTGATCCAAGATCGTCTAGGATGCATGGTTACGATGGAAGATCTTTACAGCCATTCTAAATTATCAAGTCTATCACAGCTTATCGAACTCATGGAGTCTGGGGTCTCATGTAATGCGCCTGATAACACCCGGCTGTGGTTAGAAGACGTAAGTCGAGTCGATGATATTGAACTAATTCCTCACTGGGAATCCGAAGATGAGGGAAGGGTGTTTATCACAGGGGTGACTGGCTTCGTCGGGGCGCACTTTCTTCACCGTTTACTATGCAGACCATCGGTCAAGCAGGTCGCTTGCCTGGCTCGCTCGAAGCGGAATGTGAGTGCAGCCACCCGGATTCGACGAGCCCTGGAACGCTACGACTTGTGGGCAGATTGCGCGGAACACGAGCAAAAGCTTGTGGTTCTTGACGGTAATCTGTTCGATAGTACCCTAGCCTTAGGAACAGAGCGCTTCACATGGCTAGCCAACTGGGCATCTATAATCTTCCATATCGGGGCTAAAGTGAATTTCTGTGAATCGTACCGCGAACACCACGGATCCAACGTAATCGGCACCTATAACGCGCTCCGCCTGGCCGCTGCAGGTCGTCGCAAAGCCTTCCATTACTTTTCCTCTATCGACGCTTGGGGACCAACCGGCTTCATCCTGGGAACCAAAGAGCTCTACGAAGATGAACCCTTGATGCCACACAGCCAAGCCGTACGATATGACCTAGGGTACTCGGGCAGCCAATGGACAGCTGAATCGATGGTACGTCGCATGCGTGACCGAGGTTTACCCACCGTCATCTACCGGCCAGGGTTCATCATCGGCGACAGTGTCACTGGACATAGCAATCCAGACGACTTCATGTCCCGGCTGATAGTCGGTTGCATCCAACTGGGCACATTTCCCAGACTAGACCAACGGCTAGAATATGTGACACTCGACTATGTGATCTCAGCCGCGATGCACATCGCCTCGTCCAATGAGAACCTAGGACGATCCTACAGCCTTCTATCGCCGGATCAGTCAAAATCAGTCACTGTCATAGATACCTGCCGCGTTATCAACGAGGCAGGGTACCCAGTGAAGATAATCGACTACAATGACTGGGTCGAGCAGGTCTTCGCAAAGCAACGACCGGATGGACCCCTGGCGTCTCTGTTACCAATGTTCCGGGAGCGTGTGCTCGGACGATTGACCCGTTGGGAAGTTAGTCAGTATACCCCGTATTATCGATCAGATAATACGGTCGAGGCATTGAAGGATCGGCCTGATATCCAGTATCAACCGTTGGATGCTCCGTTGCTGAAGAAGTACATCTCATTCTGGAACAGGAAGGGATTCTATAATGTGTGAAGCCAGTCTAGGTGCTCCCTCATCCTTCTCATTGATGCACTTGCTGCAAAGGTTCGTCTACCTTCGTAACAGAATGGGATACTACAAACTGTCAACAGAACTTCCCCTTGCTATTCACTCGTCCATTTCCAATTACACCACTCAACGAAAAGAAAAAGTAAAAGAGAAAGAAATCATGTAAACTTGCCAAGTCCATGGAAGACAATCTGTGCAAACACACCCCCAGAATAGACCATGCACATTAATCCATACTATTTCTTCATCTCTACTTTTATAAATTCCCTAATCACAGAATGCTATAATAAATAAACTCTGTGAAGGGTTTTAGTATTCACTTCCCAGCTAGTGATTCACTTGTGAGGCTTGTGTATTCTAGATAGTGAAAGGTTCATCATCTTCAGAACAAGGACAACTATTGTAGTTATAGTGGGACAAGGTCTCTGTTTCATTTTATAGCGCTTGGAATGAATCTACCTGGTTAAAAATATCTCACGAAATCCGAGTGTAGGCATTATTAACTATCCATCATGAGAAAAAATACCTTATATATGTGGCGATCGGCCTCTATAACTGACCGATTGTCCCGAAAATTCAACATTCACGTTCAACAAGGGTTAGATGAACGAGAAAAAAAAATCTATAAACTCGACTTCCCTCGCGTTTCATAGGGAATAAGCAACACCAAGAATCCTGCAACTAAGAACAACACTCCACTCACGTACACCGGGCTGGTCGTCTGTACGGTAGCGAATATGGCGATAATGGGGGCCAGAATGCCTCCCACGCGGTTCGCGGCACTAACTAATGCATTGCCCGTTCCACGGTCTTTGGTTTCGAACATCTCCGGGGTGTATGCGTACAGCACGGCGTATAGCAGACTACTTGTGAAGCTGTAAGCGCAATTCCAGCCGAGAAGTGCTTCCGAGGTTGACGCCGTCGTCGACGCCAGGAGAAACGTCCCTGTCGCGATGGCAGCGAAGGTGAGGGTTCCCTTCCGGCCCAGACGGGGGAGTTCAACCATAGCGCCACCGACGAGACTACCGGGAACGCCGACAGCCGCGATGATGAGAGAGTTGCGGTAGGTGGTGTAGGTGGAGCCGTCGCCGAATTGGACGCCCCTAGTTTGTTGGAGGTAGGGCAGGAAGGCATTATAGAGGGGGAAGCCGAGTCCAATGAGAGTCCAGATTAAGATCATCAAGCCAGTAGACCAGGCACGCAGCGGTGTGTTAAAGAGTGCTCTAACGTGCGAAAAGCTGAGGGGTTCCATCAGTATGCGCATCTGATCGGATGTACTGAGGCCCTGGCGCGGGACATGCTGCTCATCTTCGAGGGTTATTAGTTCATCCAGATTCTCTAGCGACAGATCAGATGTTTTTCCGTTGCGGCGAGCAACCTCATGGACTACAGTCACAGCTTCGTGATTGCGACCCTTGCCCATGAGGTACTTCGGGGACTCGTAAAGTGTGAAGAAGAGGCAGCGGACGATACACATGAGAAGGGCCAGCCCGCCCATGGTGATGAGGAAATACCGCCAACCCATGTTGTTGTCCCTGGTGCAAGTTTCTGCCGACGCACAGGTCAGATTGCCCAGTAGCGGCCATGCAATCAAGTTTGCCAGCAGCTGTGCCAGGGCCCAGTTAACGGACAAGACGGTCAGCAAGTACTGGTGTGATCCCGGCAAGAACTCGAGAAAAATGGCCGAATCCACCGGCAAGTTTCCGCCCACGCCGACCGACCATAAAGCCGCAAAGACGCCAACCGCCGCGAATGTAGGTGACCCGGCAGCTGCCAGGCCAAAGACGGCGGTGATGCCGATTGTGAGATTGAAAGCCCATCGTCGCCCGAAAAAGTCGCAGCTGAAACCCCAGAAGAGCGCCCCGATCAACAGTCCGATATTCTGGGCGAGAGTCAACAGAGGCGGTTGAGCGACGTTAAATTCGTAAGATATAGGCACGAGAATGAGTGAGGTGACGATCGGCCACAAATTATCACTGGCCCAACCAAATCCGATGACGGCGAATAGCTGCCACTGATATCGGCCCATTCCGATATCCTGGAGGGCTTGGTTCAGTACATCGGCGTTGGCTCGGTAAGTGGACGTCGCAGCGCCATCGTACGACGGTGGCCGCGGCGAAGAGGGAGGGTCGGGTTCGTCGGCTTTGGGCGTAGAGTCGTCCATTGTGGGGAGGGGTGTATAGTCTATCATCGATCTCTAAAAGTCGAATGAGCAAGGCAAGTCACTCGGGCAAGCAATCGCCCTTAAAAAAAAAAAAAGGGCGAGTACATGGAGATGAGAGGGAGGAGGACAATGCTGGGTACAAAGGGTTCTGTCTACAAAGTAAAATGCACGACTCACGTTATTTTGAAGACGCATCTTGGTTGGTGTAGTATTAAATGACGAAATCAGCCGCTTCGATGGTATCATTCACAGTGGATTGGATGCTACTCTTTCATCAGCCGGAGTTGCATTGCAATGTCAACCTGGAAATGAGGTGGGCTACATCGGTGACGGTTCAGTAGTCAGACTTAAGGAGGGAAAGAGAGCAATAAAGCACGGAGATGTTTTGATAGACTCCACATGGATCGAATTCACATTGAAGAAGTACAAAGTACTAATGGATTAAAGCAACTAAGAAAGAGAGTCGAGTTGACTATCGTCCCCGCAAAAGAGTGAATCTCCACCGAACACTGAGTTAAGTTAATTAATAATTAATTAATTAATGGGACCCGCGACGGTGGCGGGAACGAGACACCGTGGCGGATGATGTGGCTTTGGCGGCACTGCCGCTGCCTGAGGCAGCCCCCGCCAGGGCACTGTAGGGCGTGGCACCAGGGAAAAACGACGTGGGGATAGTCGGGATCGGGATCGAAGCGTCCGTTCCGAATGCGGTGCTCAAATCATTTGACATGCTGCTTGCATCGTATCCCGTCGGAGCCGCGGTTTCAGTGATAGTTGTGCTATAAGTAGACGTTCCATCACCATCCTGCAGACAAAATCCACTTCCAAAGCCATTCGCACAGCTGTAGGCCTGTTCATCGCCCGATTCCGTCCACAGTGCAAAGTCATCAATAGTGATATCAGTACAAGGTGCCTTTTCAGCACACACGATCTTAATCGGCCCTCTTGCCGCACCGTCTTCCTCGGTCCCCTTCCAGTTGCGCACGGTGATATTGTTCAGCTGCACACCGTCTCCTGATACAGTGCTCATGCTGCTCCATTCACTGTCAATGTCCAAGGAGTAGGCATTACCATGACCTAGGACATCCCAGCCATTACTATTAGTATGTGGCTCTGCCGGTATGAGAAGGGGCGTAAAACATCCCGATAAAGTTCTCCAATACCACATTCGAGACACTTCCACTACCGCCGTTACTCTTAATCATGTACATCTGGTTAGATTTCCAGGTGTAGATGTTACGGTACACCACGTCGCTGATGTTGGTGTCCACACCCAGCGATCCCATCGCACAACCTCCGCTCCAGTTACAGTAGATATTCTCGATCAGGATGTTCTTCGCGGGACTCTGTAATTCTGTCAGTGATGTAAGCTGTTGTGCCGAATGATGCAGGGAAAACCAACCTTGACTGTGACACATTCATCCTTGTTCGTCACCTCAACCTAAACGCATATACCATTAGCCGCAGTTTCAAAGAAATCGTCCGAAACGAGATGGACGAAGACGCACCAAAGGGAAGAGAGAAAAAGAAGTAGGAAATAAGAACATACATCATGGACCCAAACATTCTCACTCCAAACATCAACCCCGTCCAAACCACCGGAATCACCACCTCGAATGGCCATATTATAGAGCTCTGCATTCTTACACGTATCCAAAGACAGATGGAAAGCTGGAGAGTCAACAAGTGCAACATCATGGACCGAGAAGTCTGTCACATCATAGAACCGCAACAACCGGGGTCCGTCTAGACTTCCATCCTTGTGAAATTCGTATCCCAATCCCTGAATCGCACCCTGGGATGTACTGCTGAAGAATTCAAAGTCCGATGAATGTTCAATCATGAACAGGTTGCCGCCATCACTGCCAGCGCGGTAGATCATGCCGTCTAGCTGGATCGCGGAGGCTTTGCCCCCGGACAGCTTCAGCCTGGAAGACATAGCATATTCGCCCGATGGGATGTAGACTACTCCACCCTCGGCACAGTCGTCCCATGCCTTCTCAATGGCAGAGCCAATGTCGGTCTCCTTGTCGGCTTTGGCGCCGTAGTCTTGAACGTTACAGGTCTTGGTGCTCGCTTTGGAGCTAGAGGAGGTCACGGGGCCGACATGGCCTGAGAGTTGGGCGTTGACCAGCAACGGGGAGAGGAGGGCGAGAGAGATAAGCGATAGAGAGTGCATTGTGACGATTTTTGGACTCTGTTCTGTTTGGTTCTTTGGCTCTGACACGACGAGGCGGGCTTATTAGATGCGACACGGGTGCTATCGACTTCAAATACCATCCCAGCCCCCTGTATGTACAGATATAATCCTACAAGGTCACTACTCCTGACAGCCCCATAGAGATCCTTAAAATCATGCAACGGGGTATTAAACGGTACAAGATCAGAGTAAATGTTTGGAGCTTATCCCCTATTGTGACGGATCATCTCTCGTCTGACATCGAGAACGCGAAATACTCGTTTATATGAAACAATAGGATGCGTTTGAGAATGCTTAGCCTTGGGTACATGATTCATGGCAAAACCAAGGGCTTTCAGAGGTGTTGATTATCACTGCCGATATTGATGCCGTTGGTGGATAAAGGAGGTGGATCCTTCACTGCTTCTCTTAGGGTATCGGGGCGATGATCATGTCGGAGCTGACGCGCACGCGGCTGTTCGTCGTGTCAAATGGGCCGATCAGCGGGAGTTTGACACAGTAAAATCGGACCGAGAACTATATTGGATGCAGAGCCCATGGATCATAAAGGGGTAGTCTCCATCGGTTAGATCTAGACATAGTATAGTACCTCTGCTATGTATGTAGATTGAGTGGTGGATTCATCAGCGATCTGTAAGCGAGATTAAGCAACGGTCAACTAACGATCTCTGTTCGCTCTCTCATTCAAAGGCTTGCAGAGAGACTATCTTCTACTCCGTAAACATGTCTCGTGACCTACTAAGGCTCGGTTTCGGTGTTATCCAAGAACAGTGAATTCATGGTTATCACAAATTCATAGAACGAGCTAATTAGCTTTACCCTTTTTACCCACAACAATCTCACCAAGAATCCTTAGGACCCTTTACGTTTACCCAAAATTTACAAAAGTACATGCCAATATCCCGCGTTCTACCTTTTTCCCAAGCTAAGCTTCTCAGTTAGATCTGGACTCAGTCATCACTACTTGGAATGCCATGGTGTATCCATTGGCTTCGGCAAATCATAGTATCTGATAAACATGTTACAAAAGTGAGAGTCTGCTGTTATCCTGTTGCGTGAAGTGCATCAGCCATTCAACATCTTCCCCTGAGAATATGGTTATGTTGTTTGACGAGACAGCATGGCAATTACTCGTGATTCTAACTAGCGAAGAACTAAGAGCTTGAGCGGCATCTTTAGCTGATCAGGAGGAGATAATATGACACGGGAATATGATCTGTTTGAGGCGTGTGAAGCACTCTATATCTGAGCACTTGGAACTATATAATCTCATTGAAGCGATCGTCAAGTCTCGCAGTGGGCAATAACTTATTGGTGAGATTCAGATCCTTCAGACCCTTTAGATCTCATAGGCAAAACCCCGTCCTAACTCCTCACATATGAGTGCAATATTATACACCTCATAAAACACCTCTCCCGGGGATTTGTATATGCGTATATGTCTGGTTATCACTCAATCAAAGGGTAAAGAGATGAACCTCGTCTGAGGGTACACGGTCATATTTCGTTGCAATAACAGTAGATGGGCAGATTAACAGGATATGTTAACTAAACATATTTCATATGTTAAGAAATGTACACAGGAAGAGGGAAGATATTGATGAAAGAAAAGAAGGGGGGGGTTTATACTCCTGCAGGTTTTGCTGGAACCTGAGCGCCTGACGCTAATCCACACTCTAGGGAACACAACACAACACTCCTTGAGAAGTCGTGGCTCATAATGTCAAGCTAAGCTTACAGGAGAAGAGGGACTTTACGGGAACGGTAGCAACCGAGACTTTAAGAAGGGCTTCTTAAGTTGATGTTGCTGCACAACCCCAAGAGGCCTCTATTTTCTATTATGACGAAAAGGATACTGAGCGAAGCCATAAGCGGAAGCATGCCATTTGGCCAATGTTGATCATACTGTTGAACATGTCGTTATTCTGTGGAAAGAGAGAAAGAAATAGTGATAATCAAAATCCATTTGCCGGCAGCTAACTGGCAGCTCATAGTGGAAGGTGAGGCTTCCCTCAGCTGAGTATAGCCTGTGCGTCATCAATCAAGGTGGCTAAGTCAATCTCACTACACGTCAGGGTAACTGTTTAAATTGAGGCTAGGAGATTCTGAAAAAGTAGTGGCTCCTCTAGGTACGTCTTTCTCTTCTCATTGGCTTAGTGCGTGTCCCTATGGTCCTATACATCATCTTTCAGCGAGTAGACATGCACCAAAGGTTGAAAGGAAATACAAACCCAAGAAACAAACTGACTACACATAAGATCCTATTTTATAGATACCCTCCCTTATTGCTTACATTTAAAGATTATTCTTTCTCTTTGGTTTGACCTCTTTTCGTGGTTCCCGCAACCATCGCCTATGCTCTCGGCCGAGTTGTTATGTCTCGGATAAGATTATCATATAGAAATCCAAGAGTGAATAGCAATGACTCACAAACTAAGCTGTAGAGGTAAAAACGGGGCATATACCTAATCTGTACATAACTCTATAGAGATGACAGGCGTCGAAAGGTCCAATGTCAATGATTATTTTAGGCAACGAACGGGTGGCAACGGATGTCTCCCGAGTCCATAAAACTCTCCGGCAACCTTCACCTAGACATCAACCAGCTCACTGAACATCGACAAATCGAGTCATGGATAGTGCAAACGGAAGTTTAAGCCAACCCCAGCTCACGAAACATGATATGGGCTGGAGGAGGGTTGTTCGCAATTTCACCCCTTCGTAAGCCCTGAACCCTTTCCGTAGGGAGAACATTCTTGTTAAACCTTGGATACAGGTGGTTTTCAGTCACGATGGGCACGGGCATTGTGTCAATCCTACTAAATACCCTACCCTATAACGGCGAATGGCTCTACTGGATCTCTGTTGTGATCTTCGCCTTCAACATTCTTCTCTTCGCGATAGGATGTATCATCACCGTCCTCAGGTACTCGTTGTACCCGGAGATTTTCACGGTGATGATTACCCATCCGGTTCAGTCTATGTTCCTCGGGACATTTCCAATGGGCTTTGCCACTATCGTCAATATGTTTTGTTTCGTCTGCGTCCCCGCTTGGGGTGAATGGGCCAAGAACTTCGCCTGGGGGATGTGGATATTTGATGCCGTCCTCTCAGTCATTACCGCTCTCTCACTGCCATTTTTATTGTACGTTACATGTTCCCTCCCAATAGCAAGTTGGATTACACTAAATGCATCCTAGGATGGCCCATGGAGGCGAAACGCAACTCTCCTCCATGACCGCGGTTTGGCTCCTCCCAATTGTCAGCTGTGTCGTTGCCGGATCATCCGGCGGCATCGTGGCGGGTGTTCTCTCCAATCCGCAGCATGCGCTCTGGACTGTGATCGTTTCGTATGTCCTGTGGGGTATTGGACTTCCACTGGCCATGATGGTCATGGTGATCTACCTACAGCGACTGACTCTGTATAAGATTCCGCCCAAGGCGGTGATCGTCAGCGTTTTCTTGCCTCTAGGCCCATTAAGCCAAGGCGGTTTTGGGTAAGGGCACTTCTCCCCAGCATAATACATGAGATAGTAACGTTGGTAGGATTTTGAAACTAGGTAAAGCGGCACAGACCATTTTCCCTCAAACGCACACACTTCAGACATCATCGGGCGACGTCTTCTACACGGTAGGCTTCCTGATCGCTTTGATTCTCTGGGCCTTCGCACTTGTCTGGCTCTTCTTCGCCTTGGCATCCATTGTTCGATGCAAGAGCTTTCCGTTCAACATCGGATGGTGGGGGTTCACCTTTCCCCTGGGCGTCTTCGCCACCTGTACCTGTGAAGTGGGCACAGAGTTGCCGTCAGAGTTTTTTAAAATTCTCGGGACGGTATGGTCTCATTTATGCTTCTTGTCAGTGAATTTCGCACTAATATTTGATAGATTGTATCGCTTTGTGTGGTCGTGTTATGGGTTGTTGTGAGCGTTGGGACGCTCAAGGGAGTGGTATCCGGACAGCTGTTTGTTGCGCCGTGTTTGGCGAACCTGAAACTCAAAGAGGAGGACAAAGACACGACTAAGGCTGCATAATAGATCGATAGTGTACAGTGTATTTTTGTAGGATCGGTTGTAGTATTTTTTATCTTATTTTATATTTTTGGCACCCGATCGGGGTAGGGTGTGGGTTTAAGTTGTATATTACTCAATTAGCGAAATTGGTGGGCAGTAGCAATATTTCAATAATATATATAATTTCATAAATCCTAATGCACATTTAAGTAAAAAATAAAATTAAATTAGCCTACTGGGGAAGATAAGATTGGGTTTATTGATGTTACATTCTGGTTCTCGAATTGAATTCTTTTTATTTTATTTCATTTTTATTAATTTTTTTTTTTGTGTGTGTGTGTGTGTGTGTGTGTGTGTTGCGGTGGTGAAGGTTTCGAGGATCGTGGATGATGCCTTCAACCACCTTCAACCAAGCAAGAAAAAAGTCGAAAAAGAAATGCACAATCGAACCGGACATTTTTGCTAATATAAGCTTAAATGAGAGATTCGGATCTTATAGGCGGAAAGGGTCTGTCAGTGATATAATATGGGGGTGTATTTTGAATTGTTTTATTTTATTTTTAATATTTCAGTATTTAATAAATAATAAAAAATGAAAAATAATAAAAAAAAATTTATTGATTTATTTTAATTTTTGATTTTAGCCCATAGGACCTTATTCTTTAGTGCAGACCACAACCCTTTTCTGCATCCGGAAATCTTTTTGTTTCGAAAAGAGAGAAAGGGAAAAGAAAGAGAAATATTCATCTCGACCCTGACACCTCTTCTGGCCGATATATCGCGCATTCCCTCCGCCGCCCTCAACTGACACACCTTTCGTATTTTTGTCTTGACGACAGTCCATCGAGTGGTGTGGCTGAGCGATGAATGGCCATGCTGGCCATTCGTCACGTGATGCGGAGGGATGCTAAAAAAATAAAAAATAGAAAATGGAAATTCAAAATTCAAAAATCGAAAAAAATCGAAAAAAGGGCGAAAAAAGAACCACGCCAGTGATCTTGCGATCCCAAACAAATCATCCGCTTGGCTCTTCCCCAGATTCCAGTATAGCTGAACTTTTCTATCGAGTTTACGTTGGAAGAATCCCATTTCTCCCTGGGGAATCATCGTGTGCTCGTCCTCTGTTCCTTAGACACCTTCGCAGGTGGTTCGGGCGCAGTGGGTTTTTCTCCCCTTGTATTATTTTTGGGGGGTAATTTTCTAATAATTTTTTCCCTCTTTTTTTTTTTTTGAATTATTTTATTTTTTCTGCCTTCCCCAACGACTTGCGCCACGGAGCCAACCGTCTGCCGTAGAATCTCAGCCTAAGGCCACCAATCAATCCCCCCATATCATTTTCGCAGGTGCAAATTGCCGACACTCCACGGCAAATCTCCCTCCCCAACTGATACGCGCTCTAGGTGCGCGCGCGTTTTTTCTGGGAGAGTTCGGTCAATTGCTGCGAGCTGATACCGTCCTGTGATTCACGGTGGATCTGAATTTAATTCTCCAGCCGTCAATTACCGATTGGGAGTGTCCGTTCACCGTGCATACCGCGTCGGGACGCGGTGGTCACATGTTTGCTATCTGAAAGTCTGACGGTCCATCTAAAAAGGAAAAGCAAGGCACTTAGATAGCGCGGAAATTATACAACCCTCCTTGGGTTCATATCACCGCCAAGATGATGGGATATGGGGGTCATTCATTTCACCAGCAACGGCAAGCTCAGCAGAATGCTCATCCTCAGCAGCAGCAACATCTCCAGTCCCCGTCGATGGGGGCCGCTGCTGCGGCTGCGGCTGCCACGCATCAGCACCATAACAGTGGTATCGCCGGGAACAATTCCCTTCTGCGCGGCCAACAGCAAGCCGATCTGGCAGCTCATTCTCCAGATCTTCGTAAGATGACTCCGTCCTCGTCGGCGCCGCTAGTGGGAATTCCCACGGCCGGCAATTTTGCTTCCTTCCCTGGCCATTTCCCGCCCCAGGGTTCATCCGATCTGTTGTCTCGAGGTGCCGACTCAGTGGGTCAGTTAAAAGACCCTTATCTGTCGCTGCAGACCTTGCAGAGAAATATGAATCCCATGGCTAGTTTTCGCGGACACCCCGCGGCGGCCATGAACGCTCAGGCAGCCATGTCACCGCACGCGCATGCCATGGGCTTGTCGTCGCCGCAGCAGTCAATAGACCGCATGCAACATACGCAGTATCAACACCGACAGACGACGCATACCCATCCGGCGCAAACCCCCACGACGGCATCGCCCATGTTGGCCGCGGCTCAGCCCCAGCAGCAGCATCAGTACCAACAGCAACAGCCGCAGTATCAATCGGCACAGCAGCAGGCGCAATATCAAGCAACGCAGCAGGCTCAATATCAACCGCAGCAGCAAGCACAGTACCAGCAAGCCCAGCAGTCTCCCTACCAACAGGCTCAGGCTCAGCCTCAGTATCAAGCACAAGCGCAACAGTCGCCTTACCAGCAGCAAGTGCAGCAAACTTTCCAGCAACAGCAAGCTCAACAGGCACAACAGGTCCAGCAACAAGCGCAGCAGCAAGCACAGCAGTCCTATCAGCAGCATGCTCGGTACCAATCGCAGCAGGCCCAGCGCTCGCCGTATCAATCACAAGCCCAGCAGCACCCGTTCCAACAAGCTTATCAGCAGCGCCAATATCAGCCGCAGCAACAAGCACAGTACGCGCAACAAGCGCAACAACACCAGCAACGGCCACCGCAGTCGACAACGCCGTCAACCATGGGGGGAAGTGCAGAGCTCGCAGTCCAAGAGCCAGAAGCGGAAGAGACTAAAACTAAGCGACGTCCGAAGCAAACTAAGGCGACTGTATCTCCTGCGATATCAACTAAACAAGTGAATGGTCAACCGCCAGCTGTATACGCCACAGATGCTCAGACTCAGGCTCATGCCCAGGCCCAGGCCCAAGCGCAGGCCAAGGCTCAAGCGCAAGCGCAAGCTCAGGCTCAGGCTCAAGCTCAGGCACAGGCCCAGGCTCAGGCACAGGCACAGGCGCAAGCACAGGCACAGGCGCAAGCTCAGGCACAAGCCCAGGCCCAGGCCCAGCAGCAACAGCAGCAACAGCAACAGCAACAGCAGGCCCAGCAAATCCCGGGACAACCTCAAGCTCCAGCACAAGACAAACCCGTGTCGGCAGACAATACCGGGACTCCTAAAAAACGAGGTCGTCCCCGCAAATCCTTAGTCCCAGGAGAAGAAGGCAAGACGCCGAAGCCTAGAAAGACTCCATCCAAAGCAGTGGCAGCTGCCGCCGCTGCACAAGGCAACAATGCTACTCCGACCTCGGCTGCTAAAGCCCCAGCTACAGCAGCGGCCGTAGCTCCAGGCGTACAAGGACAAGTTCAAGCTCCCCCACCCGCCGCGCCTGGCACCGTCCTTAGTGCAGACGGTACCATAGTGCCCCAGAAGAGACGCCGTGGCCGTCCGCGCAAGTCCGAGATTGACCCCAATGCTCCGCCAAAGCCCAAGCCTCCCCGCAAACCAGCCTCATCGAAACCATCCGGTACAGGACGTCCTCGTGGCCGTCCTCGTAAGGCTGATGTCGCTGCTCGACAGGCGGCAGCCGAAGCTGAAGCGCAAGCCAAGGCACAAGGCCAGCAACCTCCAACACCAGGCCAGGGTCCACCCCAACCTCAAGCACAGCCCCAGCAAGCCCAGGGCCACGTTCAACATCATCAACACCAACACCAGCCCCAACACCAGCCCCAGCCCCAGCCCCAGCCCCAGCCTCAACCAAAGGCTCAACCTCATTTGCAGGCTCAACCACAAATGCAGGTGCAACCACAGATACCATCCCAAAATCAGATGCAAGCTCAGCCTCCGATCCAAGCCCAATCAACTATGCAAGTTCAGCCCCAGTTGCAGGCCCACCATCACCAGCTCCAGATGGCCCATCAGCACCACCCGCAACACCATCCGCATCCACAGCAGCATCAACACCATCCCCTTTCACATGCGCATCAGCACCAGCATCCTCAAGCTCAGCACGCGCATCATGTGCAACACGTGCACCAGCATCCGCATGCACAAGCGGATCCAATGGCCCTAAACCCAGCTCAAAAGCGTGGGCCACCGTCTCTAGACGATGACCCGCGCAAACGAGCCTATATCATGCCACAGATGTAAATCGTGCCCTCAACCCGTGGAAATAATCACTACTCGCATCTCATAATCTGTTTATCCGTTTGTCGACAGTTCTCAGAGCAACACATGTTTCTTTCTTCTCATCTCTTGTTTCCAGTTTATATCTGTTCCATTCTATTTTTCCAGCATACCTACGACAATGGTTTCTTCATTCATATTCATATATTCATATTCATATTCATACTCTAGTTTTGTTTCATTTTCTTTTATCAACCAATCAAGCCAATGCTCCCACACATCAATCAATGTTAACGAGTTAATTTCCTTTCCGCTACGAGTTCATCTTTTTTTTCTTTTCCCGCACTGTTCTCTGAATTCGGCTTTTTTTTTTTTTTTTTTTTACCCCCAACTGGTTCTGGTTCTTCTTCAGCGTCAGCTATACGTATTTACTTACTTTGTCCGCCCCGAACCTCCCGGTTGTTCTAAGCTGTTTTGCCTTGGTTGAGTATTGACTTGCTGGCTAGTTTTATTGTTAGTTTAATTTACCTCAAGTGGATCTTTACTATCACTGTCTATGTATTCTGTGTCTGTAGGGTTTGACTGGAGATGTATGTGAAACGTGTTCGGTCTGTGTACGGGAGATTCGGAATTATATTGCTTGATCTCATTTTCATTTTTACACGGTTCATAACATGGCAAATCTAGTAGTCAACTTAGGTTTAACATTGATATTAGTCACAGGTCTACAATTTAGTGAACAGGTTTCATAAAGTCATGGGCACGTGCCAAAAGAAGAAATGAAACTAAAAATGAAAATAAAATAATACGGGTCCATTTCCCAACATTCAACTCCAACATCCAAACAACTTAATCGCTGAACATAAAGCTTAACATATATCTTCCTGTCCATCCGTCATCATCCAGATAGAGTTGTTATTGGAAGGCAAGGACGCCCCATCTGGGAGGCCGGTAAGATCGAGGCCCAAACTCGGCGCGATGCGACGGATAAAGCTATCGCAGAAGAGAAAGGCACGTCGTGCAGCAGTATTGGTGTAGCTCATGGTGTGAAGCCAGCGGATAACCTTTTTACATGCTTCAAGCATGGTTTGTGGGTTGAGAGGTGGAGTTGCTGGGCTAATGTGCTTGGATGTCTTGGGCAACTCGGTAATGGACCAGCAGGAGAGTCCGAGGAGTAGAGCGGTGTTGGCTTGCATTAAGTAATGGAGGAACGTCCACCATGGAGACACGCGCGCCAACCAATAAATATCAGGTTTTTCGGGGAGGATGGAGGTCAGGGAACAGGCGGAGCGCAGACAGCTGAGGGCCATCTCGTTGCGGAAGTCAGAATGTGAGGTCTTTGCTGACTGGGACGGGCTTCCTTTCAGATTGGCATGAGTGACGCACGGCCGGCAGAGTGTAATCTTGGCGCTATAAAAGTTGAAGGCAAGGCATATTCGCTCTCGCTGGAAGGGATCATCAACTGCTGGTGCGTGGAATTGTTCGCTATGTGACTTAGTGAATCGAAAAGCCTGGGGAAGCTTGGACAGCCAAGTCTCCAGGGTCTTGCCGTATTTTCGTATGCGGTGGTGAATCCTGCCACTGGGCTCGCGTAAAGCTTGGATGCTGTAGACTTTGTTCATCACGGCTTGAGTTATGCTTGTGAGGTCCACCAGGCAATAGAAAAACAGAGATGGGGTGGGCTCGCAATTCAGTAGCCATTCGGCGCTGAATCGAGCCTCCTCTTCCGTTTGGAGTAGGGTCAGCTTTAGGTGGCTTTCACGCATGGATGAATCCTGGAAAAGAGAAAGAACCTCCGGTTTACCGAAAGCGTCCTCCTCAAATGGCACTGGAAGTGGCGTGGAGCTCAGGTTCTCACCGACGCAAGAGACTCGGCCCGTGACGGATGTAAGCTGATGCTCAAGAAGATAGATAGACCACCACAGGCGGCTTCGTGCTTCTTTCGACGTGTAGTGTGTCCGACCATCCACCAAGCGAAGGTTAATCCCAAGTGATAAAGCTGATCGAAGTGCCATACTTGAGAATTTAAAAGACCTAGAACTGTTAATATGCGCACGTCCTCGCAGATCGACTTCCTACCTACCTATTAATTTGACCCATTGACAGCAAGTATAAAGCCACTAGAAACTCCACTTGGATTTGCTGTAAGTCTGCATGTTCAAAGAGCACATTTCCGCTCAATGCCAACTTTCTAGCGCGGTTCAGGTACAGTACATCATCCAAGTCCTCGTCCCCTGCGTGGTCCACGAGATGTTGATATCGACAACCAATAGCGAAGATCATATTCAAAATGGCAAGCCATCTCCGCGGTGGATTCGACGGTTGGCTAAAGAATTGCCGATATTGCGCAGTAAAGATACTCTTCCGGATGACCATAAATGCCGGATGCACAGACTCCATAAATGCGGTAAAGAACTGGTCCGCTAGCTCTTTCGGTGGCAGCGCGTATGCATCCACACAATCCATTAATGGGAGTTGAAGGTCGTCCAGATGATAGCTTACTGTTGTGGTGGGGACATCATGCTTTTGTTCCTGCGTAGAAGTAGCTTGATCCAGTGCAATGCCCGAGTCATCAAGGCCTTGACTACGACCTTCAACCTCATCCTCCAATCTCTGCATCCATGATATCTCGGAGTTCTTTCCAAAGAATCCCATGGCTACTGACTTCTCATCCCGATTCAAATCCTCATCTATCAGGTCAATCTCATCCAGGGATCCAATCGATGAAGTTTCGTCTCCTGAGTCGGAGTCATCATCTGCAGACGATGCCTCAGAACCCTGCACTTATTAATAAACTGTCCTATTCCCCAAGCGAGGCCAACAGGTTGACGGGGGCGCACAGACGGTGTTACAAACCTGTAAGCATCTTCTGATCCGCCTTGCGAGAGCACCTTCGACTTCTGGCTCAATCCCTTCCAGTAGCTTCTCATAACGCTGGACCTTCTTCGCTAGCACCCCAAGCTGTTTCTGATCTCGGACTCGTTTCACATCTAAATAGGAACAGCTCACATTATGCTCCACACATTGTTTACAGGCCGGCTTGTTTCCATCGCACTTGATTTTCCGCTGACGACAAGGTTCGCAAGCGCGCGCAGATCGGCGACGCTGGGACTGACCACTGATACCTGCGGTCCGCGGAATAGCCACCTTTGGAATCTCTCGCGAAGAGGAAGATCTGGACGACTGCTGGTTTGGAAGCGCAGGTCGGTCCGTGTATGGAGGTATGGCGTACGGGTTGAAGCTCATCACCGGGAAGCTACCAGGACTGACAGGCACCGAGCCCCAAAGCCAGTCTGAGGACTGAGGCACCGAGGGATCAAGTGAGCCTCGAATGCTCTCCTCGCCGGTCGGAAAATTGTAATAATACGGCTGAGGATTATTCTCCATTGCCAGATGACACAGTGGCCGATATGACCCATGAACGGCAAGGGTGTATTTGTCTCATGGCAACAGCTGAGCAGCTTTCGCTCTGCAAGGCTTTTCAGGTCCTCGGTAACAAGGCACGGACCGCAATGGCCTTGACTGGCTCGACCCATAAGCTTTGAAGAGAGGATGATGTAGTCCAACGGGAGATGAACAGCCAATGATGTCACCACCCGAGGATCACGGGAAGAGGGCAATCAACTACTTATACAGGTGATATCGGCAGTAGACACGCTGACACGAGAATATTCATAGTTAAGGTATGAATAAACAGGCTAGTAGATACTGTGCAAACTTCAAGTACAGGATATATGTAGTTTTTGGTCTGGGCATTCCCCGCCCCCTCCGGTCGACCACAAAGCTGGGATCTATTGTGCTTCTGGTCGGTACCTCTCCGGAGCTACTTCATCTTTCCCTAAGCTCAGACTCTCATAACAATCGAGCATGTCGAAGAGTGTGTGATCTCCCTCTCCCGGAATACCATGGTACCGCTCATCCTCATTCAACTTCTCCAATCCCTTAGCGTAACCATCCCATCGTGATGGTGATGATATATCTTCAGTGAATAAAGCCTTCAGTTCATCATTGACAGTACTCGAGCTTGATGCCCGCTGCCCCTGGCCTTTGGTTAGAACAGACTGTCGGAACAGATGGAATAGATTTCTTCCTAGCTGAGAACGGCTGGCTAGGCTTATGAAGGCGCTCGTCAGCGAAAGGAAGTCTTGATCCAAAATGTCAAAACTGTTATGATCTAGCATCGTAAACAGAGCCAGATTGATGGCATAAAGCGCAAAGTGGTGTGCACGACTCATGCCATATTCCCGTCGATACAGACGTGTCAAAGCGGAAATTGCACGCGCCGAAGAAAGGATATTCTCCAAAGCATCGAACTTCGAACGTGGTGGGCTAAGCCCGGGTGGGCTCTCGGGCGTTTTAGGAGCCTCGGAATCGATACTTGACACATCATCCTCGGGCCTCCACGAAAATAGATTGATGGTCAAAGTATGATACCTCATCCTGATATAATAATTAGCATTGATATGGTAGAGAGGGGGGAGGTAACATGGGCTTCATCATTAAGGATATACGGGGAATGTTGACAAGCGTGAGAGAGAATTTTCCGTGCTCAGTACCTTCGACGAAAAATATAAGCGTAAAGAGAGGCGTACCTTAGTAATATGATATATGGGGGTGGTTTGTGGTCTGGGTTGAAAGTATCCGGTAACCCCTGATGCCACCGACGAAGCCTTTCATACAGTGCCTCCTTAGTGCGACGTTGATGATATGCGGAGAGAGAGGACCCGTTGATCGCATACAGTTGCCGTGAAATATCACGGGCAATTCCACACAGGTTGTATGACTCGTCAAAGTACTGACTAAGAAGGGACGGCCGCGGAGCGCGATGGGAAGGATAGGGAACCCACAGAGCCGTTTCATCCATTCGAGCTCTGTCAGGCCGCTCCAGGTTGACTTTGTCAATTAAACTTGGTCTTAAGAAGTCGGTGTGGACGACACTAGTCACAGGATAAGAGTTACCCTTCTGTAGGGATAGGATGACTTACGTATCTATATGAAACAAGCCCCAGGAGGTCCGCTTGATAGAAACATCCATATCATCCGTGAGCTGTCCAGAGCTGAACTTGAAGACTTTAGGGCCTATTAACCCTAGTGATTCGCCCGTCCATATCGCTTGATGGAGCATCTTGTAACCGAGGTCATTGTGTCCTGATATGGAATACCTTTGTAGATGTTAAATAGCAAGCGCCAATGAACATAGCGTATGAGTTGACTGCAAACCTTTCATATAACAGAAGGGTACCTTGTAGGAACGCGAGACTCAGCTTTGCGGGCTCCTCGTCCCTTAGCCGTTCAGCCTCGGCGAGAAAATCAGCGCCCTTGGTTACAATATCGCCCGGATCCACGTATGCCTCTGAGTAGTCCGAAAAATGCTACATGGAATCAGTATGTATCCACAGAAGGGACGGGCCTATTACATACGCATGCATTTGCAAGAAGTGCGTTGACCAGAAATGGACTACAACACTCCGAATTGAGGTCGCCTCTGGCCATGTCTCGTAGGAACACGTCACGATCGAGAAAGGCATGAAACGGGAAGTCCCAGGTGAAGTACAGGGATATTAAGTGCGATACAAGATCTGCATCCTCAGTAACTGTAGTCCATGGCTTTGCGGGAACTCGGAAGGGCACCTCATCGCATAAGTAATGAATGTCCATGACCTTTGGACGAAAGGACGGCCCGGCGCCCTCGGCATTGATCACCCGTCGAACATCCTCTAGCTTGCGGACAGTGACCTCGTCCGCACTGTCCGTCCCCTCCATCTGGGCCAGCGCCTCGTCGATAAATCCACGCATCTCCTCCGCGGTGGCATCTCTTCGAATGATGTCCAAGAGTCTAAGGCCAAACGATTGATCATCCGCTCGCATCACCCTCAGGAGGTCATTGAGCATGTCTCGGTGATAGCTGAGCTCATCTGCGGTACGTTTAGCGGCTACTCGCCGGCGTTGATCTAGGGTTTCATCGAAGATGCACTGTCGATTGAAGGCCCGACAATTGTCACACGGAGGTACCCCAGAGCACTAGGTCACCATCTGTCAGTAGCAAACTCAATTCCATTTCTTGATTAGGAAGGGAAGAGTGGCGAAAATGGAAACCTATCAGTGTTGCTAATATAAGAAAAAGGGAATGAAAGACGAAAGCAGAAAGGATCGGGGAGACATTCATGCTGCAAGATCATGCGCAAGTAAAGTCAACAACATACTTTCCGCTTGGACTTTTTACAAGCCAAGCAGGCCATAGACACCCGCTTCTTTGAAGGATCCATCGGCGTGGTCCGGTAGTTTTCTCCAGGCGGACTATCGCCCGGGGGCAATTCAGATTTCAAAGAAGGTCCCGGGGCAATTTGACGGTGCGCTGACGGTTCGCTCATAGTGGCGGCGAAAGCATACAATAAATAAACACAGCCAGTCCAACTCGTTCGCCAACCACTCGCCAGGGACCCACAAAGCAATTGAATAGAGTGTGGTGAAGGCGAATGGTTGAACATCAATGAGTCTTATACTAAGAAACACAGTAAAGTCTGCCATGTGAAGAGGAGTCCAGAACAAGAGGACGGCTCCAAGGCTCCGCAAAACACGAGTCAATAAGCCCCTCCTTCTTGCTTGTATTGAGCCTGAGTTGCCTATGCATGACGTACAGGAAAACGTTAGAGGCGTAGGGCGATTCTGGTTATGGCAACAGGAAACCGTGTCCGAACCCTATGGCATCCATGGCCACGTCAGGTGCTACAGCAACCACATCTTACAAATCGGTAGGTCAGAAGACCAGGTTCATGAAAAGGACCTCGGAACTCCTTTACAGCTTTTCTCCTCGTTCCTGAAGCCATAGCGGGTTGACTGGGAGAGCTGGAAACGGCAAAAAACCCGGAAGATAGTCCCGCGATTTGGCACGTGATGGGGGTCCCGAATGGGGACTCGAGCAATCATGTGTTGCCAGAAAGAGGCCGAGTAGGTTTTTTGAGTTAAGTCGAGGGGCCACCGAACCAGGAAATTGTCCTCGATTCTAAGTATCCAGGGTCTTTGCTTACGCGGATGAGACACGCTGTGCGGTTAGGTAGATCCTCTGGTATCCCATCGGGCCAGGAATGACTTCGTTAGAAATCAAGGAAATCAAAAGGAAATGCTCTGTCCAGACAAAGTCAAATAGAACTAGTAGTTAGAAGATAATAAAAGATTATGGACAATACTAAACTAAGTTTTGCTGCACACCCCAATCGAAACCGTTGCCACGAATGCGCCTCCCAGACGTTCAATCAACACAGGATATATGTTAATCAGACCCAAAATCCACATAAGGTAAGAAACCCCCGCTTCTAAAACAGATCTATCCGGCCTCGCAAGCACCTCCTTCTGTACCAGCTCAGGGAAGGGCAAACGGAGAATGGTGCAAGCCGAAGGCAGTCAAATGTGTAAACTAATGCTCCAGGATACGCAAGCTTCCCTGGACGACACAATTCTCCAGTACCGAGCCAGGAGGCACATCGATAGTGCTACCCTCCGTGGCGACAATGATGACTGTGCCCTTCAGAGTAACATTACGGCCCAGGTTGACGGCACCGGTGATCGTCAGGTGGTCGAGCTCAACGATACGGGGGATGCTAGGAATGTGCTTCTGGAAGTCGGAAACCTTCTTGAAGTCGGATCCAAGCTTGATGACAGGAACACCGCCGAAGCGGTTGGGGTCCATGACCAACTGGCCGTGTTCCAGACGGTAAAGATCCGACTTGACCAGCAAGAGATCGGAGCATGTCTTCACGGGCAGGAAGCGGCGACGAGGGACATTGACACCGTGGCCGTTCTTGAAGTGACGGATAGCGGCACCAACAGCGGTCTCAAGCTGATAGATGGCCTGGTCGGCATCGCCCTTCTTGTCAGCGGGGATCGACTTCTCGTTGGCGATGATCTCCATCTCGAGCTCATTCTCCTCAACGACACGCTTGATAGCGCGGAGGCTCATCCAGATGTTGTTGGTGTTGAAGTACTTGAACTTTTTGATGGACTTGAACTCGTTGACGTGCTCCTTAGGAACCTGAGCGATTTCTAGAAGACGAGCCTTGCCCTCGTAATCGATGATAGTACCACCCTTCACATCGGCCTTGGTCTTATCGGTCAACTCCATGATGTACTCAGACTCGGTATCAACCATGTGCTGCAAGATGCGAAGGTCGACCACCGCTCCCAAGTTGTCGGCGTTGGACAAGAAGATGTACTCCACACCACGCTCCAAGAGCTTATCGAGAGTGCCAGAGTTGTACAGGGACTCAAAAACATCACCATGGCCAGGGGGGTACCAGTCCTGCAGAGGAGCATCAAAGCTCTTGGGAGCGGGGAGAAGAGAGTCCTTGATGATACGAGGGTAGCGAGACTGGTTGAAGGTGAGGATGTCAACGTTGTGGCCCTGGTATTTCTTGATGATGGACTGAGTGTCCTGGTCGGTGTTGAAGGAGTTCATCAGGACGAAGGGAACATTGACGTTGAAGGTGCGGTTCAGGTGCTCGATCTGGCGAACGGACAGATCCAAGAATGACATGCCCTCACGGACCTCAATGACCGACTTGGGGCCAACGCAACCCATGGAAGTACCCAGGCCACCGTTCAGCTTAACGACAGCCAACTTGTTCAGGAACTCAACCGAAGCCTCGCTGCCCAAGCTCTCGTAGTTAACGACCTGGGAAGGCTGGGGAGGAGCAATGCGATCCCAGTTCACTTCGTTACCCTTAGCCTTGTCGTTCAGGAATCTGCGGAAGAGGGCGAAGAAGTTGTCCATTTCGGCCTCGAAGCGCTTGCGCTCCTGAGAGTCAGGGACGGTCTCTGAGAGGGCATTCAGAGCATTACGCATCTGGGAAGCAGCAACGCTGGTCGAGGCATTCTCGAACGCCTGAGGAAATCGGCCAATTAGCATGCAAGTCTTAAACCACGGCATGACAGGAATTCGGTGGATGTCAAAACAAAACAAAACGGCTTGTAAATTCCAAAAAACAATCCTCAGTGTGGAGGTGCTCCAGAAGTAAAAATAGCTATAGAAACTGATGTCTTGGATGAAGAGAAGGTCGCAAAACAGGAGTGATAGGATCGAATATTTCAAATAACTGTTCAGGGGAATCCGATATACGTTTCAGGGAGCGCAGAATGAGTATTGAAGATTTTCAGCACGGTAACACGGCAAAATGTAATGTATGCTTTCTTTGAGTGGGAAACTGTGCGAAGGGAATGCGTGCTTTTAGAGTAGTAGGGATATGCGATGCTAAGTATGCCTAGTCCATGCAGGCCACTATTCAAGACACTTTCAAATGCCCATATGGTCAAGGGACAAGGCAAGGCAGACCTCTAGTTGCTTGAGAGCAAACCGATCTCTGCGTCCCTGGGTCCTTCCCCGCAGTATTCTGCAGGTACGCACCCCAGCAACAAGTGTGCATACAATTCAGGAAACCACGGGCCAACATTCGCAATCGCAACTGTAGAACGAGTACCATGAAATCCACAAGACTTACCATGTGAGACTGAGACTTTCCGTGGTGCTTGCCGAAAGAGCCAGCGTTGGAGGTTTCCGTGGCCGGAGCTCTGAGGTGGGTAGGCAAAGCTTTGGCTGCCATTATGTGTGTTATGCGGGGAGAGGTCTTCGATCAAAAAAAAAAAAAAAAAAAAAAAGGTAAGAGCCAGAGGACTATGGCGGGAGTGCTCGAGTTAAAGAGGCGACGGAATGACTTCTGTTACAGCCAACACCGTTGGGGTTAGCTTTAATGGAGCTTCAGAAAGCTTGAGAGTGGGCGTGAAGAGCAAGCAAGAATGAACACAAAGGGAAGGACGAGCCAAGAGGACACGACACTTGATTTAAGCGGACCATTGGGGACCCCGAGGAGGGTTCTGTTGCCACGCCAGAGAGCGTCGATCCTTTCGGAGGAGAGGAATGAATGGGTTTCAACCAGGTGCCGTCATTGGTACTTGTTCCCATCGGCAAATGGTGCGACAAGGCCGGAGGGGAGAGGGGGAAGTACTTACGTGGATGATAATGATAGCAAGGATGGAGGGGGTGAGAAGAAGCAAAAGGATAGTTGGACAAATAAAGGAAGAGAGAGAAGAAGATTCAAAGCAAGCAAAACAAGGAGAAAGAAGAAGCTTAATACTGTTCCTATTTGGTTGGTTTGGTACCTTAGGCTCTCCCCTTTGTTATGGTTATTATTATTATTATTATTATTATTTTTAATATGATTTTATTTTTATCGCTTTTTACAGCAAGAGGAGGGGGAACGAAGTGGGGTTCGCAATTCAAGGGGACCAAAACGGTATTAATACATAGCCGTTACCAGCCCACCACTAGAATCTGGGAGGCGGTGACGGTCCACTGACCATACGAAACCAGTAAATGCAGACACATTCTTGTTTTTTTGGTCTGCCAAGCGTGATACCTTTACCTATTCTTAGCATCATCCGTACGTCAAATACCAAGACTGACGGCAACTACTCCGTACACTGTTGAGAATTACCAAGTCAACTTGAGAGAGAGGAGTAAACAGAGACCGACTAAAGATGACCGGTAAGTGTACTGTAGTAAAGTATACTACTCCGTACTACAACATCCTAATACCTATAATATGTACATCTGCAGCTGATGTTGGTAGATCCAAAGCGAAAAAAGGTAAAGGTCGTCATCCATCGTCATCTGACATTGGGACTCTCCTTATTCTAGACCGAGCATAACCCCCTTTTCTCAGGGTTCGAATTTACTAATGTCTAAAGAGTAATCTTGAGAGTTCCCCACTGCCTCGTCACTTTTTGAGCCATCGTAATATTAATTAACCTTGCAAGTTGCCCATCGAAACTTCCTCGTCTGTTCCATATAATCTCGCCATATGATAGGAGGGAGCACGAGCACTTTCGAGAAACTTCAGCCACTCAGGAGCGGTCATGGTGCTCCGTGCCCTACTCTATCCCATACAATTGTCCAATTCCCTCTCGATACGTCCCGTACGCCGACTAAGTAAAGTCGCAGCAGAGAGAGAAAGAGAGAGTGAAAACTTGAGACATCCCGAACACCGGCCTAGTTCTTGAACCCGTTTTACGCACTATTGACGGATGCACTCCGGACAGTCCAATGGTAGGTCCGATCATTTCCATCCGGTTTCTGTTCCCTATCTAAAAAGCGCTATCAACTGCGATCCCACCAACGGATCACACGGCCACCAACTCATGAATCGCCACGCTCTTTTCGGTCTAGTCGTCGCTCAAAGTCTCAGTCGACATGCAGGATACCTTGATCGTTGGGTTGGGATTTTCTAATTTTACCGTGCCCATATCTGTTATTTCCCGGTCTGGGCCCATATGTATTATTAACTTCTAAGACCCCCCCACTTAGGGTACCCATACTCCATAGGGCTTGTAGACGGTAGTTACCGGCGTCGACTCCTTTTGTCGTGAGACTTGATTCAGATTCGATCTGAAAAGAGAACGGCGACTATTGGGAAAGGATCAGAGGTCACCGTCACGACCGAGATGACCCCTGAACTGGACAACTCATGCAGTCGGAGGGGTCCTTGATGCCTGATATGCATGTATGTATGTCATAAACATCATATGTACCAAACATATAGCACGTTGACAACTGTCATACTACGCCCGACTATAGAAAATATCCCCTCATAGATCAGGGCTGCTACTCCATACGAACCGAATGAGATCGTTTTCATGCGCTCGGGCCAGCGATACAGTTCACAGAAGAGGCTAGAAAACTTAAATGTGAAGCCCCTAACAGACGTCGGTGGGCACATTACTCCAATAGTCGTTTCTTCTACTGGGTCCGGGATAAGACATGTCATGCCCAGTCCAGTTCAACAACCTAATAGCAGTACTGCTCAGGTCCATTTCTTCCATTTCGCTTGGGTCATTCTGGCGGTGTATGGTTGTATGTACGGCAGTCCAACTGCATTGCAGAGAGTAGGGTAGGGTAGTTATGATCCATCTATCTTGCACAATAAGATTTACTCATTCGACATCTAGCCTCCCAGGAAGGCTAGTGGCCAATCAGAACTTTAAGGATATCACATCACATTGGTGGCCAGCGGCCGACGACAGGAACAATAATGAAAAAAAAAACGCAATATCATAAGGGGCATCAGGAACAAATACATAGAGAAGCGTACCAGGGCAGAAGCCCTGTTCGACTGTTTCACTTCCTCCTCTGAACGCTTCCAGGGATGACCGCCTTTTATGCTCCGCTAACGCTCCTCTTGCTAAGGAAGCTGCGACGGCCGGGCTTCTTTGAATCTGGGCTGTCCATCACGTCGGAGGCCGCATCTCCACCGTTCGAATGAGCGGTGCCGGGCCGGAGGGTAGATTCGGATCCCGAGAAGCTGCTGCGGATAGCGACATTACCACTGCCAACCTTCACCACCTTCTCCTGCCCGGCCACGGAGCCTTGGTCATCAACGAAGAAGAGTGCCTCTCCGAGAACATCATCCGAACCAAATGTGGCATGGTCAACGACTCGGATTTGATACTGCGCATCGGCTGTGGTATTGTGCACACGGCAGGTCTCATGCGACGAATCGAAATGTACAGTACCACCACTGGCTTTGTGGGCCTTGCTCTTGAGCACCTCTTTGGGCTTTGGACCAAGGGCTTTCACAGTGACACGCACATTAGCCGACGGAGGGAAGTCGGAGGCAGACACCACGGTAATCGTAGCAGTTCCCGTGTCTCCTTTACCAGCGAGGCCAAGTCTATCACTGTAATGCGAAGCCACACTCCGAGTGCGCGAGTGCTGCAGGTTATTACTTTGCGCTGAGCTAGGCGGAATGTTGCCTTCAACCAGAACAGATGGTGCCTCCAGCTGAGATGTGTCCTCTGGATCTTCTGCAACCTCGTTGATGCTCGAAGAATCATCTTTGTGGAATCGCGATGTGATACCGCGCTTCAAGAAGGAAGCGCCCAAAGTAGCACCTTTGATGACGTTGCCACCAACGAATCCGACACCCTTAACAGGTGCTCCGACAATCTTCCCAGGAGTAGCAAAGGTGCCGGAGAAGGTCGAGGAGCCCTGCCGAGACCGCATCACGTAGGTCGGCTTGAACAGCATCTTCAGGCGGATTGCACCCGACTTGCCATCAAGTGGAAGAGAGACTTCTTGGCTTTGGAAGGGATCCAATACTCGAAGATCGATGTGGGTACCGCCCAGATAATCTGCTTTGTCGCCGAAATCCCAATCATATACGTCCACCCGAAAGTCTGCCGCGATCCGAGATTTGATAGGTGTTTCGAAGTATTCGTTCCAGGCCGGGTGAAGGGTCTTCTTCTGTACCTTGGTCTTGTGGATCATTTCGTCATTGAGGCGGAATTTGCAGTATGGGTCGCTGAAACCATTTCGATCGGCGGATGGGAGCTCAGCAGCATCAAGAACGTCCACTCGTAAGGTTCCCATGTTGTTGATGCTTTCCGTCGGGTCAAGCTTCATATATACAGGGATATAGCGAGCACTAACAGTGACTTTGCTTACTTCCCCACTGTCCGACCGCAGAGTTAGTTCGGTTGGGTTGTACTAGAAGTAGTTAGTTATAGGATAACGAAATTGTAACTATGGCGGGGACTCGTTTACCAAGATGCGCTGTAAAGTAGAAAGCGTGTCGCCTGTAAGTTTCGCAACAGTATGCTCGTCACTGCTCGCCTTAGGATCCTCCTTGTCCACAATCCGAAGTGTAATTTTCGAGAACTCGAGCTCACGCACGAAGGCATCACCAACTGCGACACGATTAGTTTTAATTCCATACTACTCTTTCCGAGAGCAATCACATACTGTCTTCAATCTTGGCGGACTTGGAGCGGATCTTAGGTGATGTATATGCAGGGAACATATAGTCGTCCATCAAAACCTCCACCTGAACATTGCTGCGAGAAAGGTGTGCTTCATGGAACTTGAAGACAAGGAAGCCAGACTCTGCGAACCGATTAGTCTCAAAACACAGAAATGAAATAAAAGGGAAAATGGAATTGTTGGGGAATTACCGTATTGCGCTATATCCTCCAGTGAAATAAAAGTTTTCGGCACTTCCTTCATAGACTTGACAGACATCGTTTCAGAATCCTTGATAGTAGCGGGCCTAGATGAGTCAAGACTAGTCTTCGACTCCGCTGTACCATTCGTGCCATTTGTAATAGCAGCCTTGGAGTCCGTGCTAGGCGACTTGATATGCGAGATCTTGCGTCTAGAGTCCACACTCTTCCTGGGTTGATCGCTACCTTCCTCGTCACCATTAGCGCCTTCTATCAGATCATCCTCCTCGACCTCGTCATCGGGGTTAACAACAGGCATGCTGGGGTAGAATGCGACAGTGTAATTGAGCTTTCCCTTTACTCGACCATGACCAATGCGAAGATCACTGGAGATATGCTGCTTCTCGTCATCAGTGAGATACTCTCCGTTCTCATTCTCGCGGACGTAGTCCGCGGCGTTGATTTCAAGCGATCCAAGCGATCGGTCGGAGCCGACGGATTCTTCATCCATAACTTCCAGGGTGAGCTTTTCACGAGCGCTGTGGATCGGAACGTATACCACTTCATCCCACTCGGGGTTGAGGTTATTTCTGAACGTTACTGTCCGAGCTTTCATGTAGCCAGAGAGTAGCACACGAGCATACGGATCAGATTTGCCCATAGTTTCTAAGTTCCTTAGATCAGTTGCGCTCTTGAAGTGGAAGCGCATCACGCCAATTGGATCAATGTAGCCAGCACTGCCCGAGATGCCACCCACAGCAACGGGCTTCCACTGCAGGGTGAGTTTGGCGCGTCCTGTCTTAGCGCCATGGAGATGGAACCAATCCTGGCCTTTCTCCATCATTTTGAGCATATCGTTGAACTTGATCTGGTAGGTACCCAAGATCGGGTCCCTGGCAAGGTCACGGTCATCTTTTATTACCAAGCCAAGTTTAGCATTCTTTCTATCGGTGACCAAAAACTCCTTGGAAGCATTTTGAAAGATTGGGTTGTTCGTGCGCTTCAACTTCTTCGTGATGTGAATTTCCTTTCCGTTCAAAATGAGAACACCGTAGGGGTTTAGCTGGCCGACAAGACTCTTCGTACCATCCAAATCCTTAGCTTGTTCAACTGTAAAGCGAGCGATACCGGTATTTAATTCTGGGGTTGGCTCAACTTCACCGTTCTCAAGCGTTCTTCCTTCCAGGACAGGGAAGAATCGGATATCTGCATGAATAGAACCACGAGACCGGCCACTAGCCATAACTTCCAAGTAAACACTCTCGTGCTCTGGTTGCTCTTCAAGACGGTCCAGGGGGAAAGTCGCAGTACCGAGTTCTTTGTCCTTTCGGAACTCATTCCAATCATATGGCTGAATGGTCAAAGTGTCAGAGAACGAGGTGATGATAACATAAATCGTTTCGTTCCATCTTGGGCTGTCTGTGTCGTGAACGGTCTTTGTGCGTCCCAATTCCGTGCGGCCGTTCAAAGAGACGGCTGCGTACGGATCAGGAGTGCCGGAGAATGTGTCAGGATTCTTCAACTGATGGGCGCCATGGAGCGTAACAGCAACGACACCAATAGCTTGATCCACTGGATTTCCGGCAAGCATTTTCGCAATCTCGACAGGAAAAACATTGGGACTGTACATCATGGGGCCCAAGTTGTTGTGAATCTGTTCCTTGATGAAGGTTTCTAGGCCGGGAATGAAGTTGATGTCGAATCCAAGTGTGTCACCGCCCAGAGGTTTGCAAACATAGTCAATCTCAGGGCGCTCCAAGAAACAGACGTCAACCCTCTCAATGTGGGGGAAAGGAACCTGGAGCTTCACCTTCACCCTCATCAACCCACTGCAAGCCATGTCCTCGACAATCACATCTAGACCTTTACTGACAACACCCTTACCCAATCTAACTTCCAAGACAACCTTGGGGTTTATCTTGTTCTTCAATTGACGAGCTGTCAGGTCCATAGTATCGTTAGGTGTGAAACTAAACTTCCAATCCATAATGACTGTGTCAACCTCCGTCTTAGGGTAAGTCTTCACGTGCTCCAATCGAGGAGGCTTGGAACCGAGAATAAATGTTTTCAGTCGGAGACTGTCGAGCATTGCTGGAGCCGAAGTGCTGAGGACCTGATCGACCGAGTTGATGATCGTGTCACACAAAACAGGCGCGTAGATGGGCCAGAATTTGACCAAGAAACTGTTAATCCATTCCAAACTTTCGGTGTCGGTCTCCAGGCGTTGCTTAGCCATCTCACGATTGATATCGTCTCGGAAGTTTCGCCTGACCCGACGAATCGACGTCCGGTAATACGTACTACACGCCGCCATTAAGATAAAAATCCAGCCTAAGCCCCCGCCCAGGATCGCAATGATCCAAGAAGAGAAACAAGCAAAAACTATGATAGCAGCATTGTGGTACCAGTCTAAACCTGGTCAGCGTTTATACAGCACCCACAGAAGAACTTACTTACCGCCGAAGAACTTGTCATCTAATCTACTTTCCAGAAAATCCTGGTGGTCCAACAAGGTCCCTTCTGCCTTTTCTTCCTCCGTCGGCTCCTCATGAAACCGAGGAGCCCAACCAGTTCTGTCGCGAGCCCATCGCAAGTCCTCGGTCATACCGTTTTCTCCTTGGGAAATATCTGTCTTCTCTTCATCTAGCAGGGCTGTTGCGGATTTCGGGGGGGGAAGATCGTATTGGCTGGGAGTGCCATCATCCTAGGAGTACACTAAATTAAGCAAGAGTTCCCTTTGTTGTGTAAGAGAGGAAACCATTGCCTAAACTTACCTTGTCCGTGATGATTGCCATTCCTTTCGGTTTCGTGTCATGTTTGAGGCCCGGAGGTAGTTGCTACAGTGAGAAATCGTTCATTAGCGAACAGTGTGCAGTCGAAAAGATAGGTATCGCGAGACCTACTGCTGCCGCCGCCGCCGCCTTTTCTTCAGGAGTCGCATTGGGGTCAAATTGGTAGGCTGGCAGGCCAGCTTTCCTGGTTTCATCCACCAACACTTTCTCCGCAGCCGCAGCAGCTTGGGGGTCTTGAGGGGCCAATTCGGCTGCCTCAATGGCGCCCTCCTCCTTCAATTCGACCTTTTCTCTCTCTAACTCCTGCGACGCCATGGCTCTTTGGTTGGCCGGACCAATTCAACAAGGCCCAGGGTGAAGGATCACCGATTACAAATCCCAAACCGACACAATCTGGATGGTTGTCAGATCGCCCTGATATAAGGATTCTCCTTTTCTTATAAGCTAACGCGGAATTGAAAACAACAAGAATAGGTAGGAAATGTTAAACATCAAGTTTTCTAGAAATGGCGAGGATGGGAGGGAATGGGGAATTAAAGAAAAGGAAAATTCAATAAAATAAAAAAGGAGAGTCAGTGAGAAGTGGGTGTTGGACAAGAAAAGGATTCGTCAATGTCCGAAGTGAGTTGGCGCTCGGAGGAGAATCGATGGTTGCCTTCGAGTTCTCCGCAGCGGGGAGTGGCTGAACCCACGGTTAAGCCCGAGAGCTCACTTATAGGATGGGTTGTGGGTTGCGCGGGTTTCGGGGGAAGGGGGAAGGGGATAGATTCGAGGACCACGGTAACAGTACAGAAAGAGCATAGAGTAATCCTTACCGAAGAATGACCACTCTCGAGTAAAAGAGAGCAAAGCAACCGTTGAAAAGGGCGCAAAAAAAAAAAAAAAAAGGATCGGATGTGAAGGGGGGAGACCGAACTAAAGCAGAGCTGAAAGCGAAAACGGATTGAGTTCGGCAAAGCCACTTGCGTCAAGGAGAACCGTGGCTGGTGAGGAGCTGAAAGGAAGAAAAAAGAAAAAGATGAATGGGAATAAAAAGCAAAAAAAGAGTCAGAGAGAAAAAGAAATAGAGGGGGAAAAAAAACCTGCTGATAGAGGGATGGATCTCCTAGATACGAGTGGAGTACCAGTGATAATGATGAGGGACCTAAGGAATGGTTTAATCAAAAAGCAATGAAATAAACAAATAGATACATTAGGGGAATATGCTCAAAGAACAAGTGGTCATAATTTGAATGTAATGGAGAGATACATAAAACTTTAAGAAACAAAAAGACGGAACATTGCTGAGAAGGAAAAGAGATCCGCGGCCGTGACGTCGATCTGCGACAGAATAGATAGTCGAGTCGATCAGATGGTTGTTCCATCTCACTTCCTTCCTCTTTCACGCTCTCTGTCGTGGAGTCGTAATCTTACCCGACCATCACCCCACAGTGGATTGGCTATACTACTATAGTCTTAGCAAGGACCAGCCTTTCTCTTAAGATACTGTACAATACAAGGACCCAGCCACGGATTTTTATTAAACCCGGCCAGTTCCTTATCAGCCGAATAGAAAAAGTAAATACTAACCCTCACCAAAGCAATAGCAGTGTACGGAGTAGGTAGGTAATCTTCTGGGCTCACCGCAGGTACTTACCTACTACATCACACTGAGATAACCCATATACTAGTACTGGGCTAGGTCGACCGATTAGCAGCCAGTTGATAGAACTTCGCACCGCCACGAAAGAGATTCTAGCTGCGCCACATTCATTCATCGCCGGTGTGCTATGTACTTCTGTTCGTACTTGTACTAAGTTCTTCGGTGCCTGGACTACCAGTAATATTACCTTGGGACAGCCCTGCCAAGCAACTGCTACTCATTCCAAACCAGTGACCGATTATCCACTTAGTAAGGAGACTAGCATGCATGAGGGTGGAACCCATCAACACAGTAGTGTTCCCCCTTTCCCGATCCTCGGAACAATCGCGACAGTGGTTTGCCATTCATGATTCGCTCAATTCCTTAAGCGTGATTGATACTGTGTAGTATCATCCACATTCACGTGGTTCAAGTTCCATACTACTAAGTAGAGGGTCAAGTACACTCAGTGTCACTGCAACAAATCATTACTTGAGTACTGAGGAGATTGCACGATTCGGAAATATTTCCGATCTGAGACTGAAAACCAAGAAAATTGCTACAATGCCAGGTTACACGTGGCATGCAGCAAAAGCTGTGGTTTGGTACCTACTCCGTAGATACCACAACAACTGCTTCGTTTAGAGAAGCTGCATGCTACTACTCCATACTTACTACATCATCATCAATATACTATGTATAGATATACCTCAGGATAAACCCTAATTGAACCGCCATGTGACAGATCCCCCCTACGTCAAGCTTCCTGTATGTACTATGTACATTAATAGGCCAATACCACTTCCATTTCGTCCTTGGATCTATATTGTGTAGTTGCAACTGTCTTGCTGGCCTTCCCATTCAACCTTATTCAGCTTTGACCTAGGATCTGCACGGTCTTCGCACTACCACCCGTGTTTTGCCACAGGTTTGCTCATCAATTCAATTTAAAATCTTAAGCAGCATTGACTGCTGTATGCCTCTCAAAAGACAAACGTAAGTTATCAATGCTCATTGACTCCATATGAAATTTTGCTTGATCGTCTTCCATTGTCGCCCGCCCTATCTATCCCACGGCCGCCACAGACAAAAAGGGGGCTGGGAGAATTTATGCCGGAAAAAAATATTTTTAAAAAATAAAAGATTAAATTACTCCGGAATAGTACCCACGAACAGACCAACCTCTAGGAACTAAGGTAGTCAAGTCGCTACCAAGACATCCCAACTCCCACAATTTTTACTCAGTACGATCCTAGCGCAACCCAAATCGACTCACCCAATAATCCATGGTTCGTTAGTGTGGGCCAGACACGCTGATCGCACAAACACCTTGGGTCGCTCTCCTTCTACCAAATAACCAGACCGACTTGCATAATGACTGCATTTTCGCAGTGAACTAGAATGCTGCCTAGTGGAGGATGTATGTCATTCTTGGGAAAGGTGTACGTACGACTCCCGATCTGTGATCTTCTAGTCTACCAAAAATCAAATGTTGAAATTTTTTTGGGCCTATGTATGGTCGTGGAAATCGATTGGGGATTCTGGGACTCTTATTCATTCATTCTTTT